>NW_003852578.1:1015939-1030458 GCF_000181295.1 Otolemur garnettii
CATCAATCATCAATTATAAATCAAGTTATTTAAGATTCAAAGGTGTCAGAAGTGTGAGTTCCCTTGATCATGTTCTGTCTTGAGATGCCTTTTAGGAATTATAAAAGTTAAAATATCAGCTTCCTAATTTTAAAATGCTATGTACTACAAATGAGTTATCAGAATAAACTGCTTTCTTCATTTAGTAAATAGTGAGGTATTGATCTGAGAATGTCGTGGGAAATTAGAAAACAGGAACACCAGAATCTCATATAACTATGATTTATGACTTTGCCAATATGAAGTAGAAATTGACTACTATTAAGGTCAATATCAAGATTCATTGACTCAGGTATACAAAGTGACTCAGACTAAATTGAGAATCAATGCCAAATTCAAGAAAACATATATCTTCCTATGGATAATAACACACCAATATATCCTGCTATCCTGTTATTACCTATTATGAGAATTTAATATCTGAAACATGAAAAATATTTTTTAATTTAAAACAACTCTCACTGCTGCTTCTAGGAATCTCTGCATCATTAATGATGTAATATTAGATTATTTCAATTAAAAATTAGTATTTGTATCAATAAAAGTGAGTTGTACCTTAGTTTTCTTCAGAATTATTGAGGAATCCAAACTACCTTATATAGTACTGGGAGGAAGATATCATTGTAAAAATCACAACACCTGTCCAAACAGACTCCCATTCTGTAACAGCTAGAAAATGGATACATATGAATGAATATATATTATTAAGTACTTAAATTTTTAAAAAGTTAATTTTTGGGTTAAACACTACGTAATTATATGACATACATGTTAAAAATCATACAATTTATACTAAAGGATTGTGTTATGTTGTAGCCTACCTTTGCTAGCATTACTTGTGTATTACATATAAAATTTTAAACAACTCTAGTCCTATTAGCTTTTCTCATGTTTTTTTCCTCCCATTCCTTTGCTGATTTTTTTCTATTCCACTGTGATTATTTTCTCTTTTAATTAGATCAATATGGCTGTCTCTCATGGACTGGTCACGTAACTTGAAGATAGAGCATATCATTTCCACTGTAGCTGGACTTAAATAGCTTACAAGAATGTTTATTGAGACCTTGTTATCATAAGGCTTATGCAGCCTTGACATTACATATGAACCCCTTTTCTTATTTAATTAACTGGCATTTACATTTTTATATGGCTAACTTATAATTTAATTAGAATTAACTCATTAACAAGAAAAACAAAATAAAAACAGACAATACCAAACCAGGTATATAGTACCATATGCAGAGTCACTAAAGATACCATAACATGTTTAAAATCACTAGTTATTCCTGAAAGATAACTTAAACATCTGTCAATTTATATGTCATGATTTTATTCTAGCTAATAAAATGTAGCTTTAAATATAAAATAATGTCAAAGCAGTTATTTAATGTAATTTTAACTCCATAATTAAAATTTCAACATGGCAACCTATTTATACTAAAAACCACACATGAGTTCATTATAAAGTTAGATGTCAAAGGTACAATCATTAATTTAAATTTCTTTTAAATTTCATTTTAATATGAGAGTTCAAATGATTAGGTTACATTGTTTGCATTTGTTAGGTAATGCCCAAGTTGTAATTGAGCCCTTCACCCAGGAGATGTGCCCTGTAACCTTACACTATGCCCATTAGTGAGAGCTTTCCCTTCCCCCTCCCACTTCTCCTTGTGCCCATCGCTTCTTCAATTTAAAAATTATTAAAGAGCCTCTACCAAGTGTCTGGTAGTCTAGGTACTAAGGATAGTTGCTGAGCAATGCAGACCCAGTACCTGTTCTTATATGGAACACAATTACCAAACACCACACCACTGCTATGTAGTTGCAATTGTGGTGAATAATAGTGAACAATGCCCAGTCTGACCAAGCAAAAAAAATCCAGCTAGTGAGTGAATTAAACAATCTTATTTTGGGGAGACCAACCCAAACTTTTGTATATTGACTATGTATTCCAAAAGGGATGTAGTTTATGTTTTAAGCTTTTTTTTTTTTTTTTGGCAATTTTTGGCTGGGGCTAAGTTTGAACCCATCACCTCTGGTATATGGGGCCGGCACCCTACTCCTTTGAGCCACAGGTGCACCCTGTTGTAAGCTTTTTTCAGAATAGGCTATAGACCAGTACAAATATAAATCCATGTAAAAATTTTTTGACTTGTAGACCAAATTAGACGCAAAAGATGGGAATAAAAAAACCCTCACTGAAAGGATTGTTGCAATAAAAATATACTGGAAGGAACAATATGGCAGGGAGCAAAACCATGGTAATGCTGTATTTTCTTCCTGACATAAAACGTAGAGAATTTTATTCTGGAGTGGCAAATAGGACACAGTTTATGAAAACACTCATATATATCACTCATATACACTATGATGGTGAACACTGCATTCCAAATAAATACACCAGATTGAAATTATAAGACTCTGAAATTCAATTCTTTCTCTGGTCAATTAATTTGCCTTTAGCTATTAAATTTTTTTTCCTACATAGGAATTCATAAAAGTGAACAAGTAATCTAATTATATTAAAGTTTATCAGTAGTTAGCCTATGTCTTCATGGAAAATAATGGAAACTCTAGGAAATTCCTTATATATTAATACTATTTTAATTTGTTTTAAATACACATAGTCTTGCTCTGTATCCCCGGCTGGAGTATAGTGGTACAAATACAACTCACTTCAGCTTCAAATTCTTTGGTTCAAGCAATCCTCTCACCTCAGCCTCCCAAAATGCTGAGATTATAAAAACAAACCACTGGGCATGGTTTCCCCAATACTATTAATCAAGTAATCAACATAATAGCAACAACTTAGTAAACAAGCAAAACAAAGCAACACAAAATAATGCAACAAGGACACTATCCCTCTTATGAGGATAGATGGATGGATGGTAGATATATACAGGGCCAGTGGAAATGCTAATGATGTTTATTCTTTTACAGTAAGAGATTGAGATATATTTACCCTCCACATTACCTGGTAGTCCGTAAAACTATTTCCAATTTTTGATCATATAAAACTCTTATCTTATTCCAAGAATAGTTTCAAACGTCCTGCATCTTATTTTTCTCCAACCCTGATACTGAATGATGCCATCCACATTGTTTTCTAGTCTTTAGAAAGGATGAGAGAACAAAGCAACAGACTAACCTTTGCTTTTGAGGCTATCCAGTTAGAATGACATAGCACAGCAGGTTGCCAATTCTAGTCTGAGCTCCCATTTGGAAGTTTTTTGAGCACTCAGTACTTTTCTACTCATTCTTACCTGATCTTTGTTTTATAGAGAGACCACCAACGATTGCAAAAACTGCATTTTACTTCTACAGTGACACACAGTATCTTTGTTTTCTGCCCAAGGATAGTGACTCTTATCATTGGAATTCTAAAAACAATTCAAGTGTGAAAGACAGAAATTTTTATTGGTAAAAATCATGGCACAGAGCAGTAATGCATCCTAACCATTGATCTTATATGCGTGGGAGTGGAAACTTTCATAATTTCTGTGTTGGTAGCAAGATTCCAAAAGTACAGCATGACGCAAGGGATAATAATTCTGTTTAACTTTGAATGATTATAACTAAATAAAGCTACTGGTAAAATAAATGTTATTACCGAGGTTGAAAAAAATTGAACATTATGAGCCTGGAATGATAGATTAAATTATAAGGAATTAGAACAACAAATGCACTTCCAGCTACAATTGTATTGAACTTCATTATAAATAGAATTAACAACTGCATCAGAGGTCTGCGGCTTTGGTAATAAATCTGCTTCACTTTCAGTTCAGATTTACAGTATTTGAGACATAGGGATAACTGATGGTACATTTACACTAAAATATATCACAAGATCTGTAAGACAATAATACGTTGATTGAGCCTACAAACATAAAAGTGTTCCATAGCTAATATCATTTTATTTCTTAGAGAAGACTTGGCCTGACAGTGAATACTTTAAATATGCTTTGAATATAGTGTCACAGGAATCGCATGCAGCAAATGCCCCTTCCCTCCAAGTCTTAGAATTGCGAGACTCCTTGGAGAAAAACTTTGAAATTCAATACAAGTTTAAACTTTACTATAGCACAATACATAATTGAAAACTTTTTGAAATTTCCAGTGCTTTTAGTGCAGTGTGCATTCACATCTGTCTTTATAAATAACACGTTTTTTTCTTCATGTACTGAATTATAGAAGCCACAATCAGTTCATCTTGAACAACTCTGTCCTTCTTTCTAACACATTATTCGGCTACATTATTTCGGAAAGATCAACTTACATATTCCCCAGAAATATTCAGGCCTTGGAGAAAGTATTATCAAGAAAACATTCCGTTAGTAAATTCTGCCTTCTCCGATGCAGATATTGTTTTTCAACATGCTAAAACTTCTTTTTATCACATCATATTCTCATCTCCCATGACACTTCTTCCTCAGTTTTCCAAGGCATTTAAAATGCTGACCTGGAAATGCCCCTCAACATAATAATCATAGACAATAAAATAATTTTGTATTTTTTTGCTCTGTCTGTGGTTTAAGGATTGTAACTTATTACATGAGATGATTAGCACAGTCAGTAAGGAAAAAAATATGGAAATTGTTTCAATTTTGAGCTTTGCTCAGTGGGCTCCAGTTCCAAAAAGTTTTGTTGTTTTTGCAGAGAAAATAAATACTTCAACTCCATGTTTGATGTGTGAACTTTGAATGTTAGCCAGGCACCGAGGCGCATAACGAAGCTAGTGACCTTTTCACTCTTCTGGGACAGCTGCAGGTGGTAACAGATCCCCGGGGGGCATGTTTGGTGCGCGGAGTTACAGCTAATCATCTTGCTTACCATGTCTCAGCATGCGAGTAGGATGAGAAAAGCAACAATCTTTTTCATTTAATCAACGAATCGATAGAATATAGATCTATGTTGAAAAATGATACCATCTTGCTAATAAACCTGAAGTAAATTCAATAAAATGGAGATTCATACTGATCTCAATTATTTGAGAGTCTCACGTATAGTGCTCAATATATTTGAATCACTTACATGATGTAAATAATGCATTTGACTAGTGCATTTCAAAATTCATAATTATACCTCAAAAAATACTACATAGTAATAGCATGAATGATCATATAGTCCTTACCATTGCATACCTTCAGGAATTGATGTTTCCTTTATGACTCAAAGCATAATTAGTATTGAAAATCTGACTTCATAAAGTTTTTCTTTATTAAGCCTTTACATATTTACAATATAACTATAGTCATATTTTTCTTTAGTAAGAATTATTTTTCCTCAAACTTCTAAACTGATTTTCCTACAATTTTTAAACATAGGAGCAATGTATATTTAAAATACCAGTAAAATGTTACTGAGCGTGTATCTTATATGACTGGTGTTGATCAGAATGATTCATTCTGTTGACAGAATGATTAATTTTGATTGTTCTCCTAAATTAAAAATGAACACATGTAATTTAGAATCAATAAACATACTTCAAATTTAATTTTGCTTCACTGAATTACATTAAACCTTGCCATCAGTGTATGATCAAAAAATTATAGAATAGAGCTTACCAGACAGATATTACATATATCAAAAGTATATTTCATATTTGAACCAGTTCTCTTTTTCTAGTTTTCTTGAGTTATAATTCATATAAGAAAAAGTTGCACATAGTTAAATGTATATAATCTGATGCGTCGGACGTCTGCATACAGCCCTGATAGTATTACCAGAATCAAGGTACTAAACTTACTTATCACCTTCTCTTACCACACACTTGCACACACAAGTCATAGAAGAAGGCAAGGACATTTTGTATAAGTATTTTAGTAAAGAAAACTATCATTTGAATAGATAACTTTTAGTACTGCTTTGAAGTGAAAATTTTTATCACAGTATGGCAAATGATTACTAAAATTATTTACTCCTTGGGCTATTTACTAGTGATACATATTCTTTCTTATCAAAGTTAATTTAGTATACAGAAATACTTTGGTAACAATTAGGGGATCATTGTCAAGTAAGTTTCTTCGGAAATACTCTTGTCAAGTTTCACAAAAACTTATAGGAATTCCTATTGTAGACTACTGTAACCGACTGAAATGTTCTTGTGTATTTGAGTGTCATACAAAATCTAAAATACATGTAAGATATACACATTGCAAGATATTCCTACAGACTCTCACACTCTAAATATAATTCTTTTTATTTTTCTGTTATTTAATAGGGTACACAGGCTGGCCAGTGTGGTATCCAGCTGAGCTCAGAGTAGCAGTATGTGACAATTGGGAAAGCACTATTTGTCCTTCTTGACAGTTTGGGTGAGAGACAATCTAAGGAGCACACACAAGGTCACACAGCTACTAAGTTACAAAGCTTAGTAGACATGGGCCCACCAGATGTCTGCAAGAGATCTGATTTCCACTGAAGACTGCTGCTGTCACAACATAAACACATGGAAATTCACTAAACCTACTGTAACAGCTTACCACTGAAGCACAGGCTTAATTTAACTGGAAACGCCTTGAAAACTTACCATCATATACAGAAAACTAAACCTTTAGTTACTTGTGTCTCAAAAACATCTTCTCTGATTTACCTTTCTCTACATCACCTCAGAAATGCCACATGCCTTCACTTTGGTGTTAACTCTTGACAACCATTTTGTGATTCACCCATTTGGGGAGATTATTTTTGGTTAAAAATAACAGTTGCTGTGGGAACCTATAAGAGCAATCTCTGAGATTCACTATCTCCACATAGGGGGGCCATATAACTTCAAATATCAATTTTAAAAGTGTCAGTACCGATATAACATACACACCAACCATACACACTCATGTCACTCATTGTTAATAATAAATGACAAACTTAAGAAAAATTAAATCTAGCAGTGTTTACTAGAGCAAACGAATGACTGGTGAGTTAGGCAGCAGGAGTAAATGTTCAGAAAGCTGCACTTTGCAACAGGCAGAATGTACACCCAGGAAAAGAATGTGTCCCCCAGGGGTAGCCTACTTTGCAACAGCTGGGGCTTTGCCTTTTGGGGGGCATGTCCAAGCAGTTCGCAAACTGGCTGAGACTCAGTTGCCTGTTTAAAGAACATACTCTCAAATTAGGTTTCAGTTTGTTAAAGACTGAGTCGGGTTACCGTTCCCTGCAGTTCTACAGAAGCAGCTTTCAATGCAATTTAATTTAATTTAGTTTAACATTAACAAAAAGGTTAAAAAGTGAGAAGAGTGAGTTAAAAAGTCTCTCTGATAAAATGGAGAGAAAGAGAGAGACAGAGAGAGAGAGACATACACACACACACACACACACACACAATACCCAGGATAAAGAAAGTGTCAAGAATAGACCCTAAGAGGAAAGAAAACTAAATGGAGGAAAAATGATTAGACAGGAAAGACATCAACTGTGTACAGAAATCGAGCACTTTGTTCTTCACACTCAGTATCTCACAGGCCTCCCTCTCTCTTTTCTTTATGCTCTTGTTTTCTACTTTTCCCAAAAGTTAAACGCCTTTCTTGCTCTTCGTTCTTCCTCTGTCACCTTTGAAAGGTTTGATTTGTTTTCTATTGCCCCAGTTTTGTCCCTCTGTTTTTCTTTGCATCATTTCCCTAACTTCTCAGTATTGGACCCCTTATGGCCCTGAATCTCACATCTTTACAATTCTTTTTATCCCTGACCTCCTTCATTAAGCCATAATGAGGAGGATGAGAAAGCCCACGATCACTGACCCAAGTCATCCCACACACAACCAGGAAATTCTAACACCACCGTATGCAAAGAAGCTCATTATAACCGAAGCTTTAAAGCATGGGTAATAAATGACCAGACAAGGTGGTTCTATCCCCAACAGGAAAATTCTCGAGTTAGAAAAATAGTAATAAAACTGAGCAGCCTCATAGACAGTAGATTTATGCTTTATAGCTCTTAAAGCCCCACACTTAACCAGCCGGTGGGGCAGAATCATTTCCCATGGATCATAAATCACTTGCTTTTCACAGTACTCAGTGTTCACCTTCATGTTGCTACTAAGACAAATGCTACCTTGTAGTTCGAGGAAATTTGCATTATGTGGTAGAATTATATGAATTGCCCATCCAGTTCTCCTGAGTGCCGGCAGATTGTCATAAAATAACAAGAGCAATGCGATATTATGGAATTGCTGCTCACAGAACTACTCTTGATGGCGAGCCAAAGTGCTGGAGAGCTTTAGAGTTTAGTTAGAGCTTTAGAGTTAAGCCATAAAAACACGTTTGAGCAAAATATGGCTATTTGAAAAGCTTGTGCTCATTTTTCTACAGACCATATGAAGCATCAAATTTGTGGAAATAGCATCAAACACACTGTTTTCCACCTAGTCCCAGCAATTTCCAGCAGTCAGGACGACAGAAAATCACAAGAACTATAAGAGAAAATTGATTTTAGATAATAAATGAACACGAAATCCTGTACCAATAAAGAAAAAGTAGAACTAAGCCCTGTGATAGATACAAGCAGCCAAAAACATGTGTGGCAAAATGCTGAAAATGAAAAATGGAAGACGAACCTCAGCTGGAGTTTAACATTTATTCTAGTACCTGTCCCTCCAAGAAACCAATGTGTTATTAATACGGCTGCCCAGTCTGCCAATGAAGATATTACCATTGTTGTTCTTACACATGTAAATAAGTGTTACGGTTACATAAAATGTGGCCGTATAAAATAAATTAAAACTAGCATTAGGTATTTATATGTCCCATGAGCCTCATTTAAAATACTTGGGCAGGTTTCCCAAAGAATGGGAGCAGGATGTTGCAAGTCGAGTAGATACAGCACTTACTGATACAGCCTCAATAACCCTGAGGTTAAGGCCTTGAAAGGTCCCGAGGTCAGCTTGAAAAAGAAAAAAGGAAAAAAAAAAAAGAAAGAAAAACCTTTAAACTAAAGAGAAGCAAGCCTGACTTGGTTCAGAACCATTTCTTCCCTGTGAAGTTGAGAAAGGCTCCCAACGTGGATGTACACATGGAAAGCGTGGCGATGAGACGTAGAACAGTAACCACAGGAACACGGGGGACACAGAGACTACCCCGCAGTCACCACGCGTTCAGAGAGGATTACAGAGGAGTTGCTGTCTTTCAAAGTAAAAACAGACTTAGCATTCTAAAAGGCTGCCAGAGTTTAGCTAAAGTTCCTGATGAAAATGTTAAGAGTAACAGGAAAGGTTTTATGAGCAGAACACGCGCGTACAGAGGTATCAGAGTGAGCACTGAGGGGAATCCCGGCTGCTAGCGCACCCCTCCAGAGCACCCAGTCTTCAGAGTCAGCCGCTTCTGGAAGGAAAGCAATGCTACTAAAAAGAAAGGGAATGCATTCAACTACCTGTGTTAACCACCACTCCCTTACATTCACAAATACAAACCTACAACCAGGAATTTCCAAACTGGAAAAGGAAACAAATGTACAAGGAAAAAAGAAATTAATCACTTAGGAAACTGCTAACTCATGGATTAATAGGGTAATTGAGGAAAAGTCTACTCAGTATTTGATTAGAGAAGATATTGGGAAAAAGCAACTACATAAAAGTGAATACTCAAAAGGAAAAATAAAATTCTTGTTAATAAACATATAATGATGAGAAAAATAACAATAATACAGAAGGGAGGCAAAGAACAGAAAGGTAGGAGACGGCAGTATCAATACAAAATGCTAGGCATTGGCCTAGCAGGGCGTAAATAAATGGGGGGAAAGGAAATATAGAATGGAAAAAATAACCAAAAAATTGCCTTTTTTTATCAAATCATGACTATGTACATTAACGCATTTATGGGGTACAATATACTGAATTGATAAACAAGGTGGAATGCTTACATAGAATGATTGACATAACCATCGCTTCATCTGCTTATCTGTTGTGGTAAGACATTTATACTCGAGTCTCAATAGTTTGTAAATGTACCATTGTATTATACACAATAGACTCATAAATATTAATAAAAGAAAATTCCCCAAGTAAGAAAATACATAGTTTTTGAACAGAGGTGGCCCTCTAATTGCCATACAGAGAAAATCAATTAAGAGCACTTTCATACACAATCTATTATTTTAGAATGAGTAGCTACAGGATTCTGTGAACATATTTTAAACAATATTATTCCACAACATAGTATATGATAACATTTATGGTATGTGAAAAGAAAATGCTTCTTGATTAGCAAAAGGTCCAAAAAGAAATTATTCAACACAGATTTAAGTCCAGCTACAATTTAGGCTCCACTCTAAGTGTTAGAGTTATAGCTGTTCATAAAAACAAATACCAAATTCTCCGCGAAACTTGTTTTGTAATTGGAGGAAAAAAGAGAAAATTAATGAATAATTAATTTAAGGTGACAAATATTTTCAAGAAAATAAATCTGGAAAAAAAAGAAAATAAATCTGTGTAGAAGACTAAGGATTGAAGAAAGTGCAGTATAGGTGAGTCTGCAATTTTATTTATTTTTTTAATTAATTAATTAATTAATTAATTTTACACATTAATGCACTTAAGGGGTACAATGTGCAGATTTCATAAAGAATTAGGAACGCTTACATCACACTGGTTAATATACACTTCATCTTGTTTGCTTAGTTATTATGTTAAGACATTTATACTCTATACTAATAGATCCTACATGTACCCTTGCATTAAGCACCATTAGTGTAATCCCACCATTCACTCTCCTTAATCGGAACTCCCCTTTTCCATTCCATCACCCCCTTCTCCCTCCTTCATCTTGGGCCCTACTTATGATCTATTCTTCATATGAAAGTGTGAGTGATTGTAAATTGGTTTCATAATAGTACTCAGTACATGGGATATTTTTACTTCAATTCTTGAGATACATGAAAAAATGCTCATCATCTTTAATCATCAGAGAAATGCAAATCAAAAAAATCACTTTGAGATACATCTAACTCCCAAAAGACTGGCTCACATAACAAAATCTTACAACTACAGTTGTTGGCATGGATGTGGAGAAAAGGGAACACTTCTGCACTGCTGGTGGGAAAGCAAGCTAATAGGTCCCTTTTGGAAAGAAATATGGAGAATACTCAGGGATAGAAAAGTAGACCTGCGGTTTGATCCTGCAATTCCTCTAATAGGTATATATCCAAAAGACCAAAAATCACTTTATAACAAAGATATTTGCACCAGATTATTCACTGCAGCTCAATTCATAATAGCCAAGTCATGGAAGAAGCCCAAGTGCCCATTGACCCATGAATCCATTAATAAATTGTGCTATATGTATACAATGAAGTATTACGCAACCTTAAAAAAGATGGACACGTTGCCTCTCTTATGTTTACATGGATGGAGCTTCTGAATCTGCAATTTTAGAATGTGGAAACTTAGAGGAAAAAATATAGAGAACAAACTCCTTCAAGTCCCTGTACCAAGTATGAACAATCTGTTGGACTATCAAAGGTCCTAAATTCATATCACTGTTACCAGGAGTATGTAAACATATAATTAATTCCAAGGGGGAAGAATAAAGATGTTTTTCACGATGGCAGTGAAATTATCATTGGCCACTGGAGAACTCATTTTAACTTTTGGTACCAAAGTTTCTTTATCTATAAAAGAGGATTGAGAATATACAAGTTCAAGTACCATCTACCCCCAAATTCTGCGATATTGTAAAACACTCAAATTTTAACAAGCACTTAAGTTTAAATACGTAAAAGATATTTAAGATATGGATTTCTGTCTATAAAAATGATTATTCAAACATTATTTACGGAAAATTTGAAATATAACACACTCCCATTGATGGTAAAATGTTTAGAGAATTGTGTTATTTCAAGGTAATCACATATTTAACAAGCCATACTAAGTATGGGAAACATTCTACACTATATTCTTTAATTAAATAAAATGCAAAAGGATCATATGCTGGAGAAACACAAAATAATGTCAGTAATGCGAAAGAAGGTTATTATATGTTTCATAGGTTTTTAAGTGGCTTATTTACTTATTTAGAATGTGCAATTATTAGTTTTCACATTTTAAATAACTAACAAAAATGAATAAAACTATCAAGACATACTAAATTTTTAAAAAGTGTCATAAAATTATAAAATTCTATTTAAAAGCATATAAAAATACTTGGTAACATTTATATATATAAGCAGTAGTTGGAAATATCTCTGAAGAGGACTTTAGAACGAGAACTGGGGCCTGAAGAATGATTCGTGAATAAGAACATTAGCCTCTCTTTTTGTTTTAAGCATTTTTGTATTTTAATAATTTAATGTCTGTATTTTCTTTAATTTTAAAGTAGTATAGAATATATTACTTTTATAAAATTAAGTAAATGAAAAATACATCTCTGCTTTTACACATGAACAACTAGAAATATATATGTAGCATTTTACATATAACATTTACATACATATGATGTATGTATGTAAACATATATGACATCGTAAGAGCGTTTGAGTTAAGAAGTTAAGCAAGTCAGAATTTTACTGGTTAATCTAGAGCTGTGTTTGATACATTTATAAAGAAGATACATTGTATAGCAACTTTTTATTATAACTATCTTAAGAGACATATCTGTGAGTGATATATATATATATGAGAAACTATTTCCAGTTAATTTATACAAAAATATTTGGTTACTCAACTTGGATATTTAAAAACCCAGTTTCCAAATCATTGGTAATGATTTGAAAATTTGTATATATTTGTGAAAACAATGTTCTTCACTGCAATTTATAGCACTATAGTTTATTATAGCAAAGAGTATTAAATATTTAATTTATCTGAATACTGATCTGTTTCACTTACAATATCCTCTTTAAAATATATGGAAAGAGACTAGGAATCAATTTCAATTTTATAAAATGAAATAGATATGCAAAATATGTAAGAGAAAAAGAGCTATTGAGCCTATTGGCCCCCAAGGGGAAAGAACATTGGAGCAATACGATCACCATGTCAGTAGTGCCTTACTGTCCTTTGAATGAAGAAATATATAGTTGATATTTGGATCTCTGTATTTTGAACTTCTTCATTATATAAATTAGCCTGCAATTTAACTAATAAATTGATAAATACAAACATACTGTCAGTCTTATCTGCAAAGAAACGTATCAGGAAAAGACACTACCAAACTAAGTCCCAAATATTGGTAATTCTGAAATAAAGGGCATTTAGAGCCAACATTTCACCTTTCATCCTTCACGGCATTGTACATGTCAACTGAGTAGCTGAATTTGTCCTCGTTCTTTGATCTTCAATAAATTCTTTAAAAACTTTTCTCCCAATTTAATGCAATTCAGCAAACATTTAATTCTATCTAATTGCTTTTGAAGTTCAGAAAGCACAATTCTGACATAATAAACTTGGAAAATTAGCTACTGGGCATGCCTGTGCTCTAAAGAAATGCATATTTTTCTCAAGTTCTCCAGTAAGATATTTAAAAGTAATGTAATTTATTAACATTTTATACAAAATTCAGTGAAGTTTCTTTGCTACTTTAATGACAACTGTGACATTAGGTGTACATACCTAACCTTTTTATAACTGAATTCCCCTTAAATTGGTTGGGTAGTGGTAGTAAAATTCTCCATTTATTTTTGAAAATAAATATATTTTCAAAAGAAGTTAGGGTTGCCTAAAGAACAAATATACCTAATGAGACTTCTACAAGAGTGCTGTATCTCTATACAGCTGTCCTTTCCAGTGACAGATGGTGGGGACAAAGCTGAGTGTATCCCACGCTCAGAAAGCCATCTCCATGGGACTTACAGGCACAGTGGCCTATGACCTTGTACATGCCAGCTATCATCCAATCCCTGAACTAGTTCAATAACCTTCTGATTTCTCCTTTTCACTTTTACTCCCTTACAGTCATAACAGCATGTCTACCAATCAGTGAAATAATTTGTTTGAAGGATGATGTGTGCTGGATTAATCTTTATTATTTTTTTATTTTTTTATTTTTTCTGGTTCATTGGGAGTACAAAGAGTTAGGTCATAGTGTTTGCATTTGTTAGGTAAAGTCTCTCTTATAGTTGTGTCTCACACTACTTTTTTTTTTTACAAAAACCTAAATCTTCCAAAGACTTCTCATTGCAACCCAAATAGAATCCTGGCTCTGTAGGCCAGGATGAAAACTTTCTATGTTATTTCCAACTTCATCCCATTCCATGACTCCTTCCTATGCCTAGCCCATGCCCAGCTTGCCTCTTCTATCAAACACGCCAACACTGACTGCAGCAGAGCTTCTTGTACTTGCCAATGTTACCTCCCTATAGATCACACACGACAGCCTCTTTCCCATATTTTTTTGAACTCAAAACCATCTCACTTTCAACATTGACCATCTTATCAAAAGTAATCTCAGCCCCCGCCTCTGTCACCTTAATTTTCTATCATATTGTGGATTTTAGTTTAATACTTATATATACCTGAACTTTTCTAATTAATTCCTTCCTGTGATTATAATCAATCT
>NW_003852578.1:1040800-1042061 GCF_000181295.1 Otolemur garnettii
GTAAATGCCTTAATGCAATTCCAAAGTCCACTTTAAAACATTTGTGAATTTCTTTTTCTTACCTAATCAGTATGAAATTATCTGTTTAAACACACATACCTTATTTACCTCTGCTTTCCTCCATGTTCACTACCAATACCCTAATGCAAGTCCCATCATCACAATGCTCTTGTGTCTCTCCTTAAAACTTTTTAATGGCTACGTCCACAATGGAGTATTCTCAACTGCAAATCTTGTCATCCTCTGACTCTATTACATCTTTTGAGCTTTATCGTGTGGTTATCATGTGGTGTGTCATTCCTCTCTTATCTGGACGCTTACACACCAGTGTCTCTCTCTCTCTCTCTCTCTCTCTCTCTCTCATGCTTTCCTGGCCATACTCAGAACTCTCACACTCCTCCCTGATGTATTCATTCTATCCTGGCATTCTTCTGGACCTCATTCCAACAACTCTACTTCTCATTAAATATCATTTCTTATAAATTAATTCCTTGATGTCACATAAAGTTAGGCCTGCTGTTATAACATTTTATAACAGCCTTAATTTTCTTTCACGGAGGATAATTTATCATCTTTGTAATCATGTAATTTAATATTTTCTTTTCTTTTTTTCCCTCATCAGTTTGCAAGCTCCTACTTCAGAGAGCACGTATGGATGATTAAATATTAACTCTATAGAACTATAGTACCTATCACACATCTTAGGACATGCACACATGTAAAAAAGATTTGATTGTAAGAGAACAGATGCTCCTTCAAAGTTCTAAGTGAAATAGGGATAAATATACTGTAATATTTAAAAAGAATTTCAGTTTACTCTGAATAAATATTTGAGTTATCCTGATATTGAACATGGACCTCCATAGGTGCTTAAGATATTATTCAAAAATTTGAAATATGCATTTCTTTTATGCACAAAGCAATAGGCAAAGCATCCAGAATTGAAAAGAGTACACACTGTCTTGTTATTTTCTTAGCTTTGTTTACACGAAGATACACCATGTTTTTAAATATCATGTTCATAGAATAAAATGATTAAACAGAAAAACTCTTTTGATAAGAAATAGGAGTATTTTTCCACTAATTTTCTAATGAAAATGAAAATATCTAAAAAATAATGCATATTAACATCAGGGTTCTACATGGCCCCATCTTTGCTTGATAGAATGGAATACAATACATGAGGTTAACCTTTATTAACATAAACTTATTAAAGACAAGTGTTACATGGAGACTGCCTTTGGAGATGTGAAGGATGATA
>NW_003852578.1:1042111-1043218 GCF_000181295.1 Otolemur garnettii
TTTCCTAATTAGTAATTACCAATAAGTGATATTTATCAAATATCTCCCATTCCATACCTAGTCACTAAGTAGTTCGAAATACATTTCTTCATGTTCAGGCCTTTAAAAAATTGTTATGGGTTTCTACCACTGCCTGTGAAAAAAGTAATAGATAACGTATTTAAATTCACAATTTCATAGCAGAAAATTATGGAAACTAGTTTTCTGACCATCAGAAATTGGACAACAGGTAATAAAGAGTTATCTCTAAGAGAAGAAAATTAAATGACATTACCCCTAAGAGCTCCCACATTTACTACCTGGAGAAAGTTTTCAGGCCTCAGCACAAAGAGGATATGCAAAGAGAGCTGAGTGATCTCAGAGTTTGAATAAACTGAGTTTAAACTTCAGAGATGCCAAGGTAGACAGAATTTGTAGAGTGTGATATCAGAGTGAAGAAACAGTGCACAGAAAGCTCCAGAAATCTGTGTGGTGTTCCTTTCAATTTTTTTACTAAGTGTGTATCCATTCATTATTGTAAAGAAACTACTAACACTTATAAAACAGCACTAAAAAATAGTTAGCTGGAGGAAAGATCTTAATCACTGAGCATCTAGTATTATCTTCAGAATAGTATTGCCTCAGTAGTGGGCCCAAATTAACCTTAGACTACAGGATGTTCTGGAATCTCCTCACAAAGATTAAAAGCAAGCTTCAAAGGGATAAAGCTGATTCCAAATAACTGACCTGAGCAAAGACCCCAAATGTACATTTGCAAAAGAAACAACCATCTCGAAGAAAAAAAAATTACAAAATACACTTAAAACTAAATATCAGATGTGCAAAGAAGGAGAATTCTGTTGTAACAAAATATCATATACTGAGTAGCTTACAAACCACAGATACTTTTATCTTACAGTTTTGGAGGATAATGAATCCAAGGTGATCAGATCACTAGCAGATTTAATGTCCAAAGAGAGTGTGTTTGTTGTTCATAGATAACGACTTCTAGGTATGCCCTACATCATGAAAGGGAAAGGCATCCATTTCTTTAGAATCCTTTCGATAAGGGAATTTATCCAATTTTTAAAATAATAACCTAATGAGCCCCATGATCTAATAATCTTC
>NW_003852578.1:1044099-1050785 GCF_000181295.1 Otolemur garnettii
AAGTGTGAAGCAGGAGGGAAAAAGGTGAAGGAAGAGAAGTGGGTTAAAGGGTAAAAACATACAAAAAATAGAAAGAATAAACTTAATGTTCAACAACAGAGTAGGATGACGATACATAACAAAAATACATTACCCCTTGGAAATGGACAGCTGACTTGATCACTGCACCTCATATATGTAACAAAGTTTTTATCTATGCCATAAATTCATACAAATAAAAAAGGTATAAATAAACTTGAAGTAAATTTCTATACATGAAAATATATCTTAGAAAAATAAACTGAACAGTATTGAAAATAGATGAGAAACTGCAAAATAAAAAATAGTGAAATTGGCACATAGCAATAGAAATGATCCACATGACAGAAAGTAAAAAAAAAAAAGACTAAAAAAAAGAACATCAGTGAGTGGGAGATTAGTGTCAAGAGGCCCATCACTACATTGCAGGGTAATTGCAAGCCCATAAGGAGAGGGGAAAAGGAGGAGATTAAAAATAATTTTAAAAAATGATAGAAAAATTCTCAGTATTAATAACAATTATAAAACCACAGATTCAATATGCTATACAAATCTTGCATGGAAGAAACGTGAAGAAAATCACACCAAAATGCAACATTACAAAAACACTGACCACCGGTGACAAAGAAAAAAAGACACCTTATATAAAGAGGAACAGAATTAAGAATGAGAGCATATTTCTCATAAAAAATGATGCAAGGTGGAAGAAAATAGAGCAATGGTATTAAAAGTTAGCCAAAGTAAAAATAAAACTGTCTACCAAGACTTCAGTACTCATCAAAATACTTTCCAAAAATACAGGTGAAATAAAGAGTATTTGGGACACATGAAAGCTGACAAAATGTATCAATAGCATATCAACACTGCAAGAAATCTCGAAGTTAAGTCCTTCAAACAGGATTTTCATACCAGATAGATATTTGGATCTACACAAAGTATTAAAGAGTGCTTAAAATGACAGTATGTAGATAGGCCAGGCATGGTGGCTCATGCCTGTAATCCCAGAGCTCAGAGAAACCAAGACAGGCTGATGGCTTGAGCTCAGGAATTAGAGACCAGCCTGTGAAAGAGCTAGACCCTGTCTCTACTAAATAATAATAATAATAAGCAGATGAATATATATTTTTAAATAATTTAATATAATTTTAATTTTTGAGAAGATAGCCAATGAAGCAAATGTAATAACAATGTTGAGTTTTATAGCATATCTGAAAATAGTAACAGTCAGAGAAATGTATACAAATATATACATTATAAGGTTTCTACATTACACATGAAATGGTATAAAGTACATAGCATAACCTTTAGAGAATCACCCCCCAAGATAGAGCTATTGATAATAAATTAATAAAAAGATGATATTGTTATAGAGCTGTTGATAATAAATTAATAAAAAGGTGGTATTGTTATAATTTGGGCTTCCATCAAAATTTATTTCATAAGCTAGGATGTAGTAAATATACTAAAGATATTATAACTCTATAATAAGTGCAAGGCACTATTTTAAAAGTTTTTGATAATCCAATTAGAATTTTCACAACTAAAGAAAGCATAAGAAATATCTTAAGAATTCCTAAATAATGGGAATTTGGTTTAAATTCCAATTAACACTATGATAATATCAGATTAATCCTTTTTGGTTTTTTTTTTTTTTTCCCCTAAAGGAGAGGAGAGGAGAGCTATATTCCTGCCTTCCTCAAGAACCTGCAATGGTTCATCATTTCTACTACTAATAAAAGGACCACTTAAAAATTTCACTTCCTTTATAAAACCCTTTCTGAATCCTTACAGATGGGATTAATTACTTTTTCCTTTAAATCTTGTATGATTTTAATATCTGCCCACTCCAAGCCTCATATTGAAATATAATTGCCATTTTAACATTATTAAGAGATGAGACCTTTAAGAAGTGATTATGTTATGAAGGCTCCACCTGCTCAGGTGAGATTTATGTCGTTACGAAAGGACAATTCTAGGACTCCTGTGCCCTTTCTGGCCCTCTTGCCTCCTGCCATGTGGTTGTGTGGCAAGACGGCCCTGGCAACATACATTGATACTGGACTTTCTGGCCTCTAGAACTATAAGACAATATATTTCTGTTTATTATAAATACCCAGTCTCAGGTATTCTGTTATTGCAGCACAAAAGGGGATAAGACAATTCTTTTTTACTTTATCTGTTTTAATTTGATATTTTCTCGTAGCATTAATTTTTTTTAAATTAACAAATAAAAATAACAAAATTGTATCTATTCCACACTGTGGTATGGCTGAATCTAACTAAAGTATGTGTTATCTCACTATTTTCTGTTTGCAGTTAAGGCCACAAAATCTATTCTCTTAGCAATTTTTTTTTTCTTTTAGCAATTTTAAAGTATACAATCCATAGTTAATAAGTCACCATGTTGTACAAGAGATCTCTTAAACTTTATCTTTCTGTCTAAATGAAAATTTGTATTCTTTCTCTGTCATCTTTCCAATTTATTCCCACCCCCTATCCCCACCCTTTGGTAAGCAAAATTCTACTCTCTGCTTTTATGAGTTTGACGTTTTTAGATTCCACATACACAGAAGAGTGAGAAAATGCAGTCTCTGTCTTTCTGTGCCTCTCCTACAGGAGCTGAGGCCAGCATGAGCAAGGAAGCAGACAAAAAGGACCACAAGTTCTGAAACCTGGGCGCAGGATTATGCTAACTGTGTTCAGGAAGTGTAGCAGAGGCCAATGTGCCCTGAGAGCAAGAGGGTAAGCAGGGAGGTTGGTAAGAAAGAAGGTCTAATATTACCTTGGATTCATATTACAAGATTTGCTAGACAGAGAGAGGGCTTTGAAACTTACTCTAAAAGTGCCATTGAAAACTGAAGGCCATTGAACAATGACTTGATTCTATTTTTATTTAAAAGATGAGGTTAAGCAGGAAGCCAGAAAACTAGATAGCCTGGCAGGAGTTGATGAGGGCTTTGATTTGGTCTCAGCAGTGAAGGTAGAATATATATATATAATCCATTTTAAAAGTAGAAAGTACAATTAGCTGACGAAGGAGCGTATGTTTGAGAGAAAAAAAAAGGCTTTAAAATATTTTTTCAGTATGTTCATATAAAAATTTTGTATTTGAAACATTCTATTTTTCTAACATGCATGAAGAATTATGGAGTTAGAAAGGGTGTGTGGAACAAAATAATTCACATATTTACACTATTGCAATTCACCTAAATTTGATTTGTACATTTGTAAAATGGATTCTATTTGAGTCAGAAATAACCTCACCTCAAAGAAAGCAATAGCATAAGATCTCCCTAGAGAAAACACATCAATGGCATAGCAGATTTTAGAGTCACTAGCATTCAATTTCATGAGATATCACAGGCATTTTTAGTTTGTGAAGCTTTTACAGACTCTTTCTCATATGAAAACAAATATGAAAGATGAGATAAAATTGGAATAATTTTACTGGGAATTTCCATCAGGTTAAAATGTAAATATTTTCCTTGTGTCAACATTTTTCTCTGAATGCTCAGGCAGGTTTACTCATTATTATAAGGTGACAAAAATTTGTGAAAATTGACAGTTGATCTGGTCAAATCTAATTGCCTCATGTTGCTAATTTAACTGGCCTCATGCATAGCTAGTCTTAACTGCCAACTTCAATCATGGGAAGAGGAAAAAGAATATATTCAAGTTGCAGAAAGGATGAAATATTTTAATAGTAAGATGCTAGCTCAGCTTTTTTGCTTATTAATACTTTGCATAATAGAATTTCTGTCATGATTATTAAAAGTGATATTTATTATTTCTGTAAAACCTCTTTCAAAAGTTGATATGATTAAAATAAGTAAGAGAGATGCTGATTAATTCATGACTAAGTGAAGTCCTTTTTCAACTGAAAGAGCTCTGAAACAGAGATTCAAAGAAAAGTTCTACCGAAGTCTGACCAAGCAGTTACCCTTACAAACCATTGATTTGATTTATTTTATCATGAAAACGGAAAGGCAGTCCTTTATAAACTTAACGATGTAACATAGATCAGAATATTATATTCTTGATGTATTTATGATTTTTGTAGAACCAGCTAATTTTATGTATAACTTTTACATGACATATGTTATAAGTAGCATCATGGTGACTCTTTTAGGTCTATCTAAATTATTTCTCGATGTATCTGTGTCTGATTGGGTGAAAGTCACATCAGAATATTTGGCCATAAAACTAAGGCTAATTGAACTAGTGTCTTTCAGACGAGTATCAACAATCTTTTTAAAAGGAGAGTACTGGGCCAGATGCAGTGGCTAACACCTATAATCATGGCGCTTTGGGAGAGTGAGTTTGGAAGATTGTTTGAGCCCAGAAGTTTGGGATTGCAGTGAGCTATGATGATGCCACTGTACCGTAGCCTTGGACACACAGTGGGACCTTATCTCAAAAAGAAATAATAATAATAAAAGAAATTTTAAAAATTTAAAAATAAATAAAAGGGTGAATATGACTCTTTGATAATGTATCGTGAAAAAGACAAGACCTCAAGCCCTTATATCATCTCCTTGATCAAGAAATGACACATTACCTGGCACTGCCACAGTGAATAATTTGTCTTAAAATTAAGTGTTGATGAAAAATTAACAATAAAATATTGTTGAAGAGATACAAGTTTCACATTTTTTTGCTGAATATGTTCCCCCCAATTTACGATACTGGAGATTAAATTTATTTTAAAAAATTAATTTTAACCATTGTTTTCTTGGAGTTGTGTGCTGTTCCATGAGCGCACAGTGAGGGCAGTGCTGCTAACACCTACGTAACCTGCTTACATCAACTAGAGCTTTGCGTTATATTGGTACAATTTTTGGAAAAAAGAAAAATCTCTTTTTCCTGATTTAAAAATAAAAGAAAAAAGAAATAAATTAATTAATTGTAGTACCTTTCAATCATTTGATCAAAAATGGAATGATTCTATTTATTTTAATGTGAATACTGTGTTGAACATGTATTTATGAAGGAAATTAAACATTTGGATTTGTGTATGCTATCAGCATAGTATGAGGGAAGTACCTATTATTCTCACACATGAAAAAATCATGAATTTAGAAAATACAGCATTCAAATGTCAAAAGAAAACCAGTTTTTATGGAAAACTGATTCCACACCAAGTTATCTGCTAAGAATTGTGGGTTCATTTTGAGCTCAAGTTGAAAAGATCTCTAACCTTCTACTGCATAGGAAAAATCCATTATCTTGATAATCTATCTGATGCGTCAATTCTACTCATTTATCTCTTTGATTATAAAACCACTGATGTTCACGTGCTGATAGCAATACCATAGTATTTCCCCTATTTCTATTTGTGATATCACACAGGCTTTATTTTTCATTATGATACAATAGAAAATCTATTGTTAAGAGCAATAACACATTTTTTATAAAACTGAAATTGAAGTTTTTTAGAGGAAAGTGGTATCAATGACAACTAAGAAATTTCATTTCTGCTTATCTAAAATATACCTTCAGTGCAGTCAAAAGCTATTCTCCTTTATAGCCTGTTTGGAGCTACCCTATAATAAACCTTCCAAACATCTACAAACTTTCAACAGAAAAATCCTGGAAAAATGTTAAAATGGAATAAATACAACATTTTGTTATGTTCATAATTCCAAAATGTACACAGGAATACAACCACTACGATTTCATTTTCTCTTGCTTTTGATATTTATTCTTCAATTATTAAAACATCAGTTAGTTTTCTTGGAAATTAAGATGATAATGATGACTTAAGACAGAATTTTTTAGATATTTTCTCCTTTTCCAAGTTTCATTGTCGAATGCTGCTGTTGAAAAAAAAAAGCCCTTAACTTTGGTATTTATTTGATGTACTGAATTATTGCAAAGCAGTGAATATTTGGAAATGCCATCTTATTGCTTTATTTCTTTAGAGATTAAACAAGAGTTAATGTGGGTATTGAAGTACAGACCTTCTTCATTTAACATCTGAGCATAAATTTAATAAAATCAAATGTTCTGAAATATTAACCTTTGCTGATAATAATTAGTTATCTATATTTATACACATGATAATATTTCTCAGGTTAACACTGCAATAATAACAAAACTAAAGTAAATATGTTCAACTTTATATGCTTTATCAATTTTTATTACATTTTCCTTAATTTTCTTCTTTTCTCGGCCTCAAAACATTATTTGAACATTTAACTTGCCAAGTGATGTGTGTATTTGCATAAATCTGTAGTTAACATTTATTCTATAGGCCCCTAGACAAAAATGTACGTTAGCTTATAAGGTCAAAATATAAGATTTGTAAATGTTACAATAGTAAACCTGATAGTTCACAGGAATAATACATTGAAAATCAGACACAGTGTTCTATATAGGAAATGTCCCTCTCCATGAAAACAACAAAATAAGTCAATGTCCCACTGACTTGCAAGGGGAATATATACCACTTTTGTTTGGTGTATCAAAAAAATATAATTGCGTGCCTTAGCTTTCTCTTAATGTTCTAGTTTCACACTAATGCTGTCTGTTAGAGGAAATACTCCAATTACTCTCCATGAAAATATTTATATATGTGTTAAGTAATTTTAAATAAGGTACACTATTAAAGATAATGCAGTGCAGTGTTTTTTTAATTTCCAAATATTAAGGTGGTACAAATGTTTGAG
>NW_003852578.1:1051109-1052774 GCF_000181295.1 Otolemur garnettii
CCATTCACGAATTGATGGGTACTTGGGGGTGATTCTACATCTTTGCAATTGTAAATTGTGAGACAATAACCATTCTCTGTTCAGGAGTCTTTTTGAGAGAAAGATTTCTTTTTCTTTGGGTAAGTACCCAGTAGAAGGATGGCTGGATAGAATGGTCGGTCCACCTTTATGTCTTCGTGGAATCTCCATACTGTTTTCCATAGAGGTTATACTAATTTGCATCCCCACTAACAGTGTATAAGCCTTCCTTTTTCTCTGCGTCCACACCAGCATCCTTGTTTTTGAACTTTTCACTGAAAGCCACTCTATCAAAGGTATGGTGATATCTCATTGTGGTTTTCAGTTTGCATTTCTCTGATTATATGTAGCAGTGAACATTTTTTTTACATGTTCCTTGGCCATTTGTCTACCTGCTTTTGAATATCTTTTGTTCATGTTTTTTGTCCACTTTTTAATGTTTTTTTTTCCCTTGCATATATGCTTGAGTTCTTTGTAAATTTTGGATATTACTCTTTATCAATTATAGAGCTGGCTAATGTTTTCTCCCATCCTGTGCATTCTGTAAGTTGTCTATCTACTCTGTTCATTGTTTTCTTACCTGTGAAGAAGATCTTTAGTTTAAAAAAATCTCATTTATTTCATTAAATCCTATTTATTTTTGCTGTTGCTATTATTGCCTTTGGGGTCTTATTCATAAACTCATTGCTTAGGCTGATATCTAGAAGAGTTTTCCCATCATTTTCCTCTAGAATTCTTAGATTTTGTGCTTCACATTAAGTTTTTATCTATCTTGAAATAATCTTTGTGAATGGTAGGAGGTACAGGTCCTGTTTTATTCTTCTGCAACCTTTATTGACTAGAGCTTCTTTTCCCCAGTATGATTTGCAAAGATCAGTTGGCTGTAGGTAGACGGTCTTATGTCTGGGTTTCCTATTTTTGTTCTATTGGTCTATGATTCTATTTTTGTGCCAATACTGTATATGTAGAAGTTTTGGCTACTATAGCCATGTAGTATAATTTATATTCTGATAATGTGATGCCTCTGAATTTGTTCTTTTCACTTAGGATTGCTTTGGTTACTCTGGTTCTTTTCTGATTCAAAATGAAGCATACAATTATTTTTTCCAGGTCTGTGAGGTATGATTATAGTATTTTGATAGGGATTATTTGAATCCGTGAATCACTTTGTGTCAGATGAACATTTTAACAATTTTGATTCTGCCAATCCATGAGCATAATAGGTTTTTCTATTTGTTCCTGTTCTCTGATTTCCTAATGTTTCATAGTTACCTCTTAGGGAATTTTTATCTCCATGGTTAAGTATAGTCTTGGGTATTTTATTTTCTTTGTAGCTATTGTGAATGGTATTGACTTTCAATTTGACTATTGTAGGTATATAGAAATACTACTGATTTATGTACACTGATTTTGTATAGTAAGACTTTGTTGAATTTATCGATCAATCCAGGAGTCTATTGAAGGAGATTTTGGAGTTTCCTAGGTACAAGGTCATGTTATTGGTGAAAAACAATACTTTAGCTTCCCTTTTTCCCAATTTTGATATCCTTTGTACTTTCTCTGGCCTGATTTCTCTGACTAGGACCTATAGCACAATGTTGAATGTAAGTGGTGACAGTCGGCATCCTTGTTTTGTTCTAGTTCTTA
>NW_003852578.1:1053525-1054806 GCF_000181295.1 Otolemur garnettii
TCTTCTGTATTATTTTCTTAATTTTTATTTCATTTAGTTCTTCTCTGACCTTAATTATTTCTTTTCTTCTGCCAGCTTTTGGTTTGGTTTTCTCTTCCTTTACTAGTTTTGTTAGAAATATCACTGGATTGTTAATTTATGATCATTATGACTTTTTGGTGGAGGCACTTAAGGCTATAAATTTTCCCCTTTGGATGGCTTTTGCTAAATCCCATAGATTTTGATAGCTTGTGTCCATTTGTCATTCAGTTTGAGGTATCTTTTAATTTCTATCTTAATTTCATTTGTGATCCAACAATTGTTCAGAATCAGGTTGTTTAATTTCCATGACTTTAATGTAGAGTTGGGAGTTTCTCTTGGAGTTGATTTCTAGTTTTATTCCTTGTGGTCTGAGAAGACATGATTTTTATTTTTCCAAATTTGCTGAATATATAAGAGAATGTGGAGAGTGTGTGTGCTGTGTAACCTGGAATTGGATGAATGACAATTAGAGATTAGTACTACAATTAAAGAACTAAAGGATGCAAAGTTGATGGTCTCTATCACATTAATATTTAAAATTCTACTTTGTCTCCATAGAGAACATGACGGATTTTAGAGAATACTGGAGACACATAAAAATGCAACCAAATTATGGCTCTAATTATAACTCTTCTACCTCAAGTTTTATATTTACTAGAGTAGACGGGTAAACTCTCAGTACATTGTATGAAATTTCTTATTTCTCTAATATGTTTGCTCTTTTCTATACACAAATTACCAGCATTAGGAATGAGAGTGGATCTTTGTGATGTAGTTAGATGATAAGGTGGCCTGACTCAAAGTTGCAGATGCTGACTTGTATGTGGAGAGAAGGATATGGTTTTACACTCCTGGTGGGATTGCAAACTGATACGCTTTCTTTGGAAAGAAATGTGGAGAATCCTAAAGAGCTAAAAGTAACCCTTCCATTTATTCCCCCAATCCTATTACTAGGTATCTTGTCAGAAGAAAAAAAAATCATTTTACCATAAAGACATTTGTACTAGAATGTTTATCAAAGCTCAATTTACAATTGTCAAGATGTGGAATCAACCCAAGTTCCCATCAATCCATGGGTGAATTAACAAACTGTGGCATACTATTAAGCTATAAAAATGGGGACTTTCCATCCTTTGTATTAACCTGGATGGAGTTAAAGAATATTCTCCTTAGTAAAGTATCACAAAAGTGGAAAAGCAAGATTGCAGTGTACTTAATACTAGCATGAAATCAATAGAAAAACACCAAAAAAAAAAAAAA
>NW_003852578.1:1055266-1058893 GCF_000181295.1 Otolemur garnettii
AATTATGGTTCCCAGTGCCACAGTAGAGATTCTTCAGAGATTCTTTTGGGTTTGTCCAATCTGTCATCTATTTGCTCTGTAACCATAGTCAGGTAACCTCTCTGAGCCTAAATCTCCTCGTTTGTAAAATAGGTCAGCTTTCATGAATCATAAAGTTATTATGATACTTAAATATGTACGAAAACAAAATGATTGTGATTTCAAGAAGATAGGGCCAGGCACAGTGGCTCATGCCTGTAATTCTGCTCTGGGAGGCCGAAGAGAGTGGATTTCTTGAGCTAAGGAGTTTGAGACCAGCCTGTGTGACAGCGAGACCCCATATCTACTAAAAATAGAAAAACTAGTCAGGCATTGTGGTAGGCGCCTGTAGTCTCACTAAGGCTGAGGTAAGAGGATCACTTGAGGCCAAGATTTTGAGGTTGCTGTGAGCTATGACACCATGGCGCTCTAGCCAGAACAGCAGAGTGAGAGATTTGAAAAAAAAAAAAAAGATTGAGAGTAGACATTACTATATATTTTAAAGTATTTAAAAGGATAATATTATAACAAAATATTGAGTGTTTTGTCAAGAGAAAAGGTAATTTAATATTTTAAGAATGTTTGGTTTGATATTTGAGTCAAGAAGTCATACAATGTTGTGGGATAGGTACAATAATCATTCCTATAACAAAGGGACTAAATAATTTTTCTATTTCTATACAACTAGACATGGAATACTTTTTTACAATCAGAAATGGAAATTTATAAAGTTTCAAAAGTAATTTTTCAAAGAAAGAGCTATACTACCAGCATAACTTTATCTCTTTTTAAAAGGGATCTGTAATAAAAGAAATTCAAAAATATTGTCAAAACTGTGTTAGCCTCATATGACATCTCATTTCTCAAATAGTAATTGATTATCCCAAAAATCTTCACTATGGCACCAGGTATGTGTTTGAGGAGGGAGATAACATCATAACATTGAAGATCTCAATCTATTTGGGACTATCTCTTCAGTTATGATTGGATAAAAAATCTGAAAATAGATTCTAGTTATCAGCCGTTTGTCACATTCATACCATGGAAGTATCTTCTCCCATTCTGATGGTGTCTGTTTCCTTTAGTTGTGACACTCTTAGCTATGCAGAAGCTTTGTAGTTTAATCATGTCCCATTTATTTATTTTTGGTGTTGTTGCAATTGCCAATGGGGTCTTTTCAATGAAATCTTTTTCTAGGCCCCTGGGTGAAAGACTCATCTGCAAATTGAACTTTACCTTAGACTTGAAAACAATGTAACCTAAACATTTGTACCCTCCTATTAACTTGAAATTTTTAAAAAAGAAATAAAAATATTAAAGTACATTCCTTAACAATCTTTCTAAAAGTAGGATAGAAAGGTTTGACCAGGTTTGGATCAAGAAGACAATTCTTTTTTTTTAATATGAAAAAATCTCTGAAATGAGTGATTTAATAAATTAATGTATTTTTATGAGTGCTCAAAAAGTGATATGGGCAAGAGTGTGTCTATATCCTATGTCCATAATAATGAGCAAACATGACTTTAGTTAAATAGAGCAAGTTGAAGAAAAGATTTTTTAGTGAAATGTGGAAAATGATTATGGCTAATCAAAGATTGACTATAAAAATACATTTGAAATATTTATAGAATTTTAATTTTGAAATTTTCAGTCCTCCAAATTTCCTCCTTGGTGTCAGCTATTTGTTTGTTTTTTTTAAGTAACCTTTTAAATGTCAGATTTTTAAAATGCATATTGGATTTTGTGCTACATTATTTCTCTTCTATTAGGTTCTTGTCCCAGGAAGAAAACAGCACTTAATATAAATACTGAAAATCAAGAAGAAATAAAAATAAAAAACCTCAAGAGACTTAGTAAGATATCCTAAGATTTTGAACTATCAAAAAGGCAAAGGTCATACAGGTTACTTGAAAATTCCTTTGATGGAAAAATTGATCCATTTCTTTCATGTTTTAGACAACAAGAATTAATTCTCTTTTAATACTTTAAATAAAATAAGCCAAAACCTATTAGGGAGAGAAGACTTAATTCATTGTGCTGGCCTCCTGATCCACATGAGAGCCAATCCCAGACTAATATAGTCTCTATTGATTTTGATTTTTATATTATCTGAAACTCAAAGGTAATGTATTTCCTTCAGAATATTGTTTAAAACTATCAAATAATACTGTCTTCAAAATTACTACCAAGAAACTGTCCAAACATTAAAAAAAAGTTCAGAGTAGATGTAGGAGGCAGGCAGTAAGCCTTAAAAGGAACATAAATTGAAATTATATCAATTCATATTTCATAATTTACTCTTATAAATAAAGAATTAATTAAATATTAATTATCCTTCTTATAAATAATGAATATTAAAGTTAAACTTCATTATAATAATAATAAACATTATAGGACACTATATGTAGCACATTAATATTATATTAATATTGTATTTTATTTGTTTATTTATTGAATACAAAATATATTTACAAATGTAATCTATACCACAATGCTGTGAGAAAGCTTCCTATATTGAGTTGACTTTAACAATTTGTGCAAGCTACCACCATTTCTGAGCCTAAGTTTGCTTATCGTAAAAAGGGAATAAAAATAAAGTAAGTGATTTCTAAGTCTCTTTCTAATTCATAAATTTGTCACTGAGTGAAGACTGTAGGAGTTAGAGGGTAAAACCAGTTAACATGCCTGTCTTGTTGACGAGCTCCACCATCTTGGTAACTACGGAACTGTTTACTATAGTTGTTGGTTATTCTTTTAACATATACCTGAGCAATAAATTACATATGAAAAAATTCACACATACAAAGTGTATGCTATAATGGTTTTTATTATATTCACAGTGTTGCAAAACCATCATCACAATGTAAGTTTAGAATATTTTATCACCCTCCAAAAAGTCCATCCCATTAGCAGTCACCTCTCACACCCATACTTCACCCATAGACAATAACCTACTTTCTGTCTCTATAGATTTGCCTATTCTAGATATTTTATTATAAATGAATAACAATTTCATAATCACAAAAAAAAACATATTTTGTGATTAATTGCTTTCATTTATCATGATGTTTTCCTAATCACCTGTGTTGTAGATATGTCAATACTTCATTTTTTTATTACCAAATAATATCCAGTTGTATGATACATGGACCACACCACATCACGTACATTAATAAATGGATATTTGTTTCTAGTCAGGACCTTTATAAATAATGATGCTGTGAATATTTCTAAATGAATTTTCATTTGATATATGTTTTCCTTTTTACTTAGAAATATACCGAGGAGTGGAATTACTGGCTCACAGGTTAACTCTATATATACTACTTTGGCTAACTGCTTTCCAAAATAGCTGCAATTTAAGGGTTTTTCACCAGCACTTGTCAGTATTTACTGATTTATTATTATCATTATTATTATTGCCATCTAAGTATAAAGTGGCATCTTGTGGTTTTGATTTGCACTTCCTCATGATTAATGATACTAAGCATTTTTTCATGCATTATCAGCCACTTGTATATCTTCCTTGGAGAAATGATTGTGCAGTTCCTTTCCTAACTTTTTGTAATTACTTATCTTTTTATTATTGAGTTTTGTTATTTTTATATT
>NW_003852578.1:1059085-1061715 GCF_000181295.1 Otolemur garnettii
GCCATTTTTTTGGTTGCAGCCATCATTGTTATTTGGCGGGCCCAGGCTGGGGATTCGAACCTGCCACCTTAGGTGTATGTGGCTGGCGCCTTAGCTGCTCGGCGCCAAGCCAATTTGAAAATATTTTTTCCACTATGAGTTATCCTTTCACTTTATTACTGCTAACATGTGCAGCACTAACATTTCAATTTTGATAAAGTCCAAATTACTTGTTTCTACTTTGTCACTCATGTTTTTGGTGTCATGCCTAAGAAATAATTACCTAACTCAATCTCACAGAAACATACTCCCCATATTTCTTCTAGGAATTTTATCGTTTCAGCTCTTACGTTTGGTCTGAAAATCCTTTATGAGTTAATATTTGTATATGGTGTAAGGAAACATTCCAACTTCATTCTTTTACATATGAACATCAGGTTGTATCGACATAAATTCTTGAAAAAACTACTATTTCCCCATTAAATTGTTTTTGCAAACCTGTATAAAAATAAATTGGTCATAAATGTAAGTTGCTTTGTTTTCTAGACTCTCAATTCAATTCCATTGTTTATGTTTATACAGAGGCCAGATCTACACTGTCTTGATTACCATTGCTTTGTATGTTGTTTTGAAATTATGAAACATACACAATTCAACTTTATTCTTCTGCAAGACAAGATCTAACTTTACTATATATCTATAAATGTATTTTTTGTCATAAAATGCAATAATCACAGGCTTGTGGCTGCTATATCTTTGAGCCATTATTCAGATTATCATAGGATGAGTGAGATCTAAAACTCAACCCAAGTTCTGCTCCCCAAGACCTGCATCAGAGACATGCAGTGGGAAATCTGAAAGTGGTTTCCTCCAGTTCTTAGCTACATATATCTCTGAAATCTTTTCTTTTTTTTTTTTTGTCTTTTTAAAATTATTTTAAATATTTTATAGATCTAGGGAGCACAAGTGGTTTTTTTGTTACATGGCTGAATTGCATAGTGGAGAAGTCTAGTATTTTAATATACCTGTCACCCAAAATAGTGTTCATTATACCCAATAGATAATATTTCAACTCACACACTTTTCAATCTCTAGCTTTGGACTCTCTAATGTCCATTAAGTCACTTTGCATGATCATGCAGACCCATTGCTTAGCCCCCACTTATAAGTGAAAATACATAGTATCTGTTTTTTTCTTCCTGGGTACCTCACTTAGAATAATGACCTCCAGTTATGTCCAAGTTGCTGCAAAAGATACCATTTCATCCTTTTTGATGGCTGAGTAGTACTCCACAGCATGTGTGTATGTGTATAAATGCACACATATGGTAAATTTCCCACTCTGCTAATCTTTTGCTATGCACTTAGTTTGGTTTCATTTCTTTGCAGTTGTGAACTATACGGAGTAAACATGTGGGTGCTGGTGTCTTTTTTATAAAATGACTTCCTTTCAGTAGAACCCCAGTAGTGGGATTGCAAGATAAAATAGGGTCAAATTTCAGTTCTTTGAGAAATCTCTATACTATTTACCATAAAGTTTGTACTAATTGACATTCCCTTCAACACTTACATACTCATTCTCTTTTAAAGACATCTAGGTCAGCATCTATTGTTTTTTAACTTTTTGATAATGGCCATTCTGCCAGGGATGAGGTGGCATCTCATTGTGGTTTTAATTTACAATTCCCTAATGACAAGTGAGCATTTTTAATATGTTTGGTGGAAATTTTTCTCTTTTGTTGAAAAACAGCTGTTCATGTCTTTTACTTATATTTCAATGGGGTTGTTGTTTTTTTTTGTTTTTTTTTTTCTTGATTTGTGTGCATTCCTTACAGATTCTGGATATTAGGCCTTTGTCAGATGTATAATTTGTAAATATTTTCTTTCATTCTTTAGGTTTTCTATTTACTCTGTTGACTATATCTTTTGCAATGCAGAAGCTTTGTGTTTTAAATCTAATTTATTTATGTTTGTTTTTGTCTCATTTGCTTTTGGGGTCTTAATCATAAATTCTTTACTGTCATATACCAATGTTGAGGATAGTTTTTCCTAGATTTTCTTCTAATATTTTTATGTTTTCAGGTCTTATATTTAAGTCTTTAATTCATCTTGAGTTAATTTTTGTATATGGTGAGATAGAGGCATCCAGTCTCATTCCTCTGCAGGGTGGTTATCCAATTTTCCTAGCACCATTTACTGAAAGGGGTATCCATTCTCCAGTGTACACTTTTGTGGGCTTTGTTGAAGATCAGATAGGTGTCAGTATCTGGCTTCATTTATGGGTCCTCTATTCTGTTTCTCGGTTCTGTGTGTCTACTTTTAAATAAGTGCTATGCTGTTTTGGTTACTATTGTCATATAGTATAATTTGAAGATAGTTAATGCAATGTCTTCAGATTTGTTCTATTTGCTTAGGCTCGATTTGACTATTTCATGATATTTTCTAGTTCCATATTAATTTTAGAGTTTTTTTTAATTCTGTGAAAAATGATATTGGTATTTTGATAGGAATTGAATTGAATCTGTAGATTATTTTGGTAACGATGGACATTTTAGCAATATTAATTCAGTCCAGTTTATGGGCATGGACTGCTGATCATTTAATTTGTCAATGACTATAGTTCTCCTTTTAGAGATTTTTAACCTCTTTGG
>NW_003852578.1:1062569-1065339 GCF_000181295.1 Otolemur garnettii
TTTTTTTTTTTTTAACTAATTCAATGTTGCTGCTCATTATTGATATGTTCAGGATTTCTATTTCCTCCTGACTTAAATTTATGAATTACATCTAGATCTTCTAGTTTGTGTGCATAGAAGTAAGTGTTCCCAGTAATCTCAGATGATCTTGTGTATTTCTGTTGTATTAGTTATAGTCTATTTTTTATGTTTCTGATTGAGCATGTTTGAATCCTCTCTCTTCTGTCTTATTTAATTTAGTCAGTGGTCTGTAAATTTTATCTTTTCAAATTACCAACTTTTCATTATATTGATCTTTATATTGCTTTTGGGGTTTCAATTTCATTTAGTTCTGCTCTGATCTCATTATTTCTTGTCTCTACTAGATTTGGGTTTGGTTTGTTCTTCTTTTTCTAGTTTTCTGAGGAGTGGCATTAGGATGTTAATTTATGATGCTTCTTACCTTTTTGATGTGTGTATATGATGCTATAAACTTTCGTATTGACCCAAATATTGTTCAGCAGCAGGTTGTTTAATTTGTATGTATGTATGCAGTTCTGAGAGTTCTCTTTAAAATTGATTTCTATTTTATACCACTGTAATATAAGGAGATATATAATATGATTCCAATTTTTTTAAAATTAGCTTAGACTTCTTTTGTAACCTAGATATGTTCTATCTTGGAAAATGTTCTATATTTTGATGAGAAGAGTGTATATTCTGCAGTTTGGGGGTAGAATATTCTGTAAATATGTTTGATCCATTTTCTCTAGAGTCATGTTTAAATCAAGTGTTACTTTGTCAATTTTCTGCCTTGATGATATATCTACTTCTGTCAGAGAAGTGTTGACATCCCCAACATTATGTTGCTACTTACTTCATTTCTTTGGTCTAATAGTGCTTGTTTCATGAATGTGGGAGCCTCAGTTTTAAGGGCAGAAATATAGGGGTATTATATCTTCTGTTGAACCGATCCATGTATTATTATATAATGGCTGTCTTTTGTCATTCTTTACTGCTGTTTATTTAGGTGTGCTTTATTCGATAAGAGAATAACTGCTCCTGCTCACTTTTGGTTTCCATTGGTGTGGAATATTTTTTCACCCATTCACCTGGAGTCTATTTGACTGTTTCTGAGTTTAAATGGGTTTCTTGAATACAGCTGATATTTGAGGTGTGCTTTTTAATCCATTAAGCCAATCTATACCTCTTATGTGTGTCATTTACACTATTTCCATTCATAGTTAACATTGGTAAGGGAGACACTGTTATAGTCCTTATGTTGATTGTTACCCAGTCACTTTGTATTCTCCTTTGTGCTGCTGCTTTATAAAGTAAAAGCTGGGGGCCTTTTTTAAGAAGTGTTTTTATACTGGTGAATATTGACCATTTTCTCCCTGCATTGAGCACTTTTGAGCACATCTTGTGGGGCAGGTGTAGGTGTGACAAATATCCTTAGTATTTGCTTGTCTGGGAAAAATTTATTTCAATTTCTTTTATGAAAGTTAGCATTGTAATGTACAAAAATTTTAGCTGATCATTCTTCTGATTAAGACAATTAAAGATGGGACCCTAATGCCTTCTGTCCTATCACGTTTCTGTTGAGAAGACTGCTGTTTGTCTGATGGATTTTCCTTCATGAGTTATTTGATGTTTTTTCTCTTGCAACCCTGAGTTTGGCCAGTACGATGCTTGCCAGCCTTGGTCATGCCCTATTTGCAATGACTCTTCTAGGAGTTTGTTGATGTTCTTATATTTCAGTGTCTAAATCTCTAGCAAGACCAGAGAAGTTTTCTTTCATTATTTCCTCCAATACATTTTCCATGACTTTTGCTTTTTCTTCTTCTCTCTCGGGGATGCCTATGATTCTTATGCTTGGGTATTTTACATATTTCCTTATTTCTTAGAGAACTTTTTTCATTTCCCATGATTCTAGTTCCTTTATTTTTACTGAGTTAATTCAAAAGCCTTGTCTTCACGTTCCAAAATTATTTCTTTGGCTAGCTTAGTCTGTTATTAACTCTTCCCACTGTATTTTCATATTACCTAAAAGATACTTCTTTTTCTGGAAGTTTTAGATTTTTATAAATTACTTATTTCATTACTGAATTTTTCATTCATGTCCTAAATTAGTATGTGTGTGTATGTGTGTGTTGGTTTTTAACTTTCTCATTGCCCATTGAGCTTGCTTTCAATCTGTATTTTCAATTCCATATCCAGCCTTTGAAACATTTTCTTTAGGTTGGAGTCCATTACTGGAAAATCATTGTGATCACACTTCAGTCTTACCTGCAGCCAATAGCAGGGTGGTAGAGACCTTCTGATGGTTGCTTGGGAGTGCCTAGACTCTTCTGTCCCCCATAAGAGCCCTGCAGTGGGTACAGATATGTCTGAGGTTCCCTGGTATCTAGGCTTTCAGAATGACCCCCAGATCAACCTAGTCTGGGCTTGGATGCCTGTGGGATTCGGTATGAGTTCCCTTTCTAGAACAATGTCTCACTGTGCTCTACTAGAAACTCAGTATGCTAGGACTGAGGCCTGGGTAAGTCAGAATAATCTCTTAAAAATAAGAAACTAATCTTGAAGAGTAGAGCCCAGTGGCTTCTCTCTTGTTGTTTCACTGTATCTTGAAGCTTCTCTCAGTAGTTAGCTGGTCCCTGGCTGGGTGAATTGCCCTGAATGCTTTCCTCACGCATTTTTGTGCGTACCAGCCCTTCCCCAGTTCATCCTAGCATCTCTCTTAGACAATCTGTTCAAATTGAGAATGTGCTTACTATTCTGGAAAACCTGG
>NW_003852578.1:1066931-1068045 GCF_000181295.1 Otolemur garnettii
AACCACTAGACCTATAGACTAAATCTACATTTTAGAATTTGTTTCTGAAAAGCTCCTGGAGGAACAATGGATATATGAACCTCAGCCCTCAGGATCAGAAACATCTGTAAAAAGTCTGTCTTTGGCCCTATAGAGGAAACAGAGATGATTGAATTTTCACAACACCTTGTGAAGTTGGCTATAATTACCTTCTTGTCTTTGCCCCCATTAAATTCACCTGGTCACCTCCCTGCAACTGCTGACATTCTTCTTTTCTTTTTTGGGTGCTGCATGTCCTCTCCCTGTTCTTTTTCTCTCCCCACTCTCTTCCTCTCTCCTTCCAAAAGATAAAATAAACTCATACACTCATATCTTAGTCTGGAGAAGTTTTTTTTTTTGTCCCATTTAGAGGACTACTGATGTTTTTACCCTCAGATTAGGGATAGAGCAATCAGCTTTCCTTAGACAATAGAGGTTTTTCTTCCACTGGTATTGCTACAGAATGTTCTGGTACAACACCTTTAGCACATTCAGACATTTTTATGACCTATTGTGAAGTATTTTAGAAAAGTTCATACGAGGATTATATGTATATTATTTTAGGTAATTTTCCCCCCAACTAAAACAGTTTGTCTACATGAGTTAAAAAATAAATTCTACATTTGCTATTTCTGAAGTAGAGGCATCAAATACTATAATCCAAGAACAAATCTACAAGATTATTTTCTCGTTCAGATGTGTTGTGGTTATTAAATTAATACATTATGGCCTTTTCTAAGGTTTAGACCTAATCATCTAAATAATTATTACATCATATTGAGTGCTTAGACATTAAATACTTATTGGAGGGAGGAGAAGATTTGGCTAGAGAGGAAGAAACATGATCTCTTGATACAATCTGATATATTTTCCTAAGGAAGGGTAATACTACTAGATAGTATAGATAATTATTTTTGTTTTAATTACACTGCACCAGCTTGTGTATGGTCACTCTCACATAACTACCAGTTGTCTATGGCCTTCTCTTTATAAATCAGCAGTGAAAGAAGCTAAGAAACAAATAAAAAAACACAGAAAGCATAAATGAACATAATACACATAATATTCTGAAATATAAGATAGACAAAGTGCATCA
>NW_003852578.1:1090039-1096239 GCF_000181295.1 Otolemur garnettii
TTTGTTTTATTGTGGAGGTACATTCTCATTCTTTCAAATATACCTTTAGGCTAGTGATTAGCCTTCAAAAAAAATTTTAGTGGCCAGATGTAGTGGCTCATGCCTGTAATCCTAGTTCTCTGGGAGGATGAGGCAGGTGGATTGCTTGCACTCACAAGTTTGAGAACAGACTGAGGAAGAACAAGACTCTGTCTCTACTGATTTGTGAGCAATGCATGAGTAAAAATTAGTGCTATTTTTGAATATGAGTTCTATCATAGAACCAAAGCAGGGCAGATAGCTAGAAAAGTCAGTGAACTCTTGAGAAGGATGTGACTAATGAATACACAGTATCTCAATGGTCTGAAAAGGTCTGTTCTTCTGATTTTAATCTCAAAAATGAGACATATGCGTGACCTGAGACCAACGTGGATAATAAGAGGCTGAAAGCTGCAATGAAGCAAGTACATCTCAACCTACGTCAGAATTAGCAGCAAGGACAGCATAAGGACATGGTGGCGAATTCATGCAGTTAACTTTAGACCTTATATTGTTTTGCAAGAAATTTTCTTGGCCCTAGTATAAGCTTAGGGGATCTTGCAAGCTCTGACTGATGAGTGATTGTGTAGATAAAACTAATCTGAGTCACACTTCTGATAGCTACTAAAGCAGGTTGTTTTAGTAGCTATTAGATAAAACATGAATACAGGAGTACTATTCAGCCATAAAAAGAATTCCTTTTATTCACAGAAATTGTAGATGAAACTGGAGGTCATTCTTTTAAGTGAATTAAGCCAGGCAGCATAAACAAATTACTCAGTAAGGTTTCATAACTTTGGTATATCAGTGTCTCGTAGCTGTGTGCCAGTATGCGGTAGTGTCTTGCTGAATGGTGTTCATTATTGTTGTTGTGTGTTTTTGTGCACTGTCAAGATAATGTTGAAGCTTGAATTACAGCAATGAAGAAGTATTAAATTCCTTATTAAACTTGGCAAGAGTGGAAGTGAAATCAGGGACATGTAAGTCCAAGTTTATGGAGATAATGCCATGAAGAGAGCAGCAGTGTACATGTGGATTAAACATTTTTCAGAGGGGAGAGAAAGTATTGCTGATAGAGAGAAGTCAGGATGTCCAGTAATGAGCAGAACTGACCAAAACATGCAAAAATTTTCAAATTGTGCATCAAAATCATCAGCTGTGAGTAGCATAGAAGACCAAGTAAACATCAATAGAGAAACAGGAAACTCTTAATTGAAAACTTGGCATGAGAAAAGTGTGGCACTTATATGACAACAATGCACCAGCTCACATGGCACTGTCCGTGAGGGAGTTTTCAGCCACTAAACAAATAACTGTATTGGAACACTCTCCCTACTCACCTGATCTGGCACCCCAATCACTTTTTCCTTTGCCTGAAGATAAAAGAAATCTTGAAAGGAAGGCATTTTGATGACATTCAGTCCATCAAGTGTATGCAATAACAGCTTTGATGGCCCTTCCAGGAAAAGAATTCCAAAATTGCTTTGAGAAGTAGATTAGATACTGGAGACACTAGGTCAGGGAAACTTATGAATCATTTAGAATTTAAAAGAGTGGATGCAGCATATATAATCATCTTCTGAAGTTTTAGAGAGTGTTTATGTTACTAAGGTAGGCTGCACTGACATATATATTAAGATAACCTAGGAAACTTGAAGAGTCTGGCTCAGACCCAAACTGAAGACAAGTTAAAGCCTTGCCTGTGAAAATGGGCATGCACAGCTAAGACAGAAAAATTTAAGCCAAATGATAGTAGCTGAGACCTCAAAATGAAGGAAGAAAAACAATGCAGGGATAATAAATGTTGATACTATTGACATTTGGTTGATATGATAATAATTTTATGTATTATTGAACACTGTGTAAGTGACTACCATGTATTCAAGAACTTGCATATTTTGTAAAACATTTGAAGAAAGGATACCATTTGAAAAAATACCTATAAATATCAAAGAATAAGTTATCACCTTAAGGCTGGGTGTGGTGGCTCATGCTTGTAATCCTAGCACCCTGGGAGGCGGAGGTGGGTGGATTGCCCTGAGCTCAGAGGTTTGAAACCACCATGAGCCAGAGCGAACCCATCTCTACCTAAAATCAGCAGGCATTCTGGAAGGCACCTGTAATCCCAGCTATTGGGGGGCTGAGGCTAGAGAATCACTTAAACCCAAGGACCCAAGGGTTGGTGGAGGTTGCTGTGAGCTATGATTCTACGGTACTCTACTGAGAGCCACAAAGTGAGACTCTGTCTCCATTAAAAAAGAAAAAAAAGAAGAAGAAGAAAAGGAAAGCAAAATTAAAAAAAAAGTTATCACCTTAAATAGTCATATATGTCCTCAAAGAATGTTTACACTCCCCTTTTCACTCTCCATAACCTGCAAGACTTGCCTACCTCATAGCCACTAGTTACAACAATTTTAGAATCAGCCCCCGGTACTCTAGTCAAGAATGTATTCTCCTTGGGCTGTTCTAGCTAATGACTGAGCTCAGGAAAGTGCTAGGGTGTTGTTCTCTCTGCCTAATTTGGGATTTTTTTATTGGACAGTTGTTGCTCTGGAACTCCTTGTTGGTATGAATAAGGCTTTCTTGCAACTTCACCTGACTGGAGCTGGTTTTTTCTTTATCAATATCTTTCTACAATGGTCCAGCCTGAGTCACAGGATTGAAGAGTCTCCTTACTACTATTCTCTCACCTTTGACTTCCATGGATTTCATTCCCCAAATCTCTTTCACTTTTAACTTAGATTGAATGTCTGCTTTGCAGTGGAAATGGACTGACATATTGACTCCCATTGTATGTGTATAAATAATAAATTCTGACTAATTTCAAACTTTAGAATTTTATGTTTATGCATTATCAGAGGTAAATATGGAGAGAAACAATTAAGTAAAAAATAAATTTGTTTCTACTGCTTGTGTAACAGATCACCCAAAACAACACAAAACAAAACAAAACAAAAAGGCTTGCAAAACACAAATTTATTCTCTTAAAATTCTGAAGATCAGAAGTCCAAAATAAGTTTTATGAGGTTAAAATTAAGATGTAATCAGGGCTGTTTTCTCCTTTTCACTTTTCTAGTGGCCACCTGCATCCCTCGGTTTATAGATCCTTCCGACATCTTCAAAGTTAATGGCTCCAATTTCTGCTTCCATTATCACTCTTCTGTATTCAATTTTCCGAATACCTCTTGCTTAAAAAGACACTTTTGGTGCAGCACCTGTGGCTCAGTGAGTAGCGTGCCAGCCCTGTATACCAAGGGTGGTGGGATCAAACCCCACCCGGTCAAACTGCAACAAAAAATGGCTAGGCGTTGCAGCGGGCGCCTATAATCCCAGCTACTCAGGAGGTTGAGGCAAGAGAATCACCTAAGCCCAAGAACTCCATGGCACTCTACTGAGGGCAACAAAGTGAGACTCTGTCTCTTAAAAAAGAAAAAAAAAAAAAAGACACTTTTGATTACATTTATGGCCAACCTATCTGATCCAGGATAATTTCTCCATCTCAAAATCCTTAATTTACCAATCACAACTCCAAAGTTCCTTTGACTATAAAAGGTAAAATTCATAGGTTTATGGGATTTGGATGTTAATGTATGAGGGAGTAAAGCATGTTCAGTTTACCACACCAAACATATTACTTACCTAAGAAAATCTAGGATGGGACACATAAAAGCTCTTGATCAGGCTAGGATAGACAATAACTCAAACACCAGTGGTTCTTGCTGTGACCATGGCCATTCATGGATGAAGCAGAGAAACTGAAACATATCTCAATTGTTAAGACTCAAAAGGGAGGAAGAACAGCAATAGTCAGTTTGAAGAAAAGGCAATAAATGTTGATGTTGATATTTGGAGAATACTATAACAAATGTAGATTTGAGAAATAGTTTCTACCAATGTGACTGTTACTTTTTCCAATTATTTTTAATTACTTTAGAGCGCAAAATAAAAGGTTCTTTATCATCTATCCAATGCTCTATGAGTGCACTTACAGATAAATATAATTTAACTTAAATTTGTTCAGCTACTCAGAAGGGTAAGAAGCCCTTGAGCCCAGGAATTCCACGATAGCCTGGGCAACAGAGAAAGACTCTGTCTCTAAAAAATAGATAAACAACCAAAGATAAAAGGCCTTGGCATGGAGAATTTAAGTAAGAAGGCCTTGAGGAAAAAAAAAAAAACAACTTAGGCATGAACCATTTGAAATTTTCCTTTTCACTCAGAGAATATATACATATAGTCATTAAATTGCTTTTCTGTAGTTAGAAAATCATTGAAATCAGGGGGCATTTAGAGTTTTTTCCTCTCTCACACCCCTACATCCCCACTTTTTCCCCCTGACTTGGATGGAAAATTAGCTACAATAGCTAAATATTATCTGGTCTGATTAAATGATTCTCTAGGAGGGACATAACAAAAAATGTTAAGATTTCATGCAGTTGAAATAAAAGATTCAATAGTATTTTTGTCTCTATAAATAACCTAAACAACTAAAACTTTAATCTTTAATTTTTAGTGTTTGGATTTGAATAGGTTCCCAAACTGAGTTTTTCAAATAGGCTTAGTCAATGCTTCAAGGATTAAAACAGACTACTTTTTCATTTTGTTTTGTTTTATTGGTTGACATTTACTAACATAAAATGACTATTGAGTTAGCAGATATGTGAACATCGTGTGGAGCCATGAAATCTACTTGTTCTTTCATAAACTAATCCCTTTTCTCTTGTGCTCAGTAACATAATAGGCCATAGTTCATAGGAATGCAGTACCAGCTAGCATTGTAGAGATGGAATCAATAGCATAATCCTATTAAATTCTGCAAAACAGTTTACTTTATGATATAAAGTGGAATTGTGATTGATTTTAAAGTAAACAGCAGCTCTATATTCAACTCAGAATAAAATAAGTTTTAAAGCAGTAATTTTCTCTTTGTGTGACCACAACTTTTCTCCTATTTTTCTTGATTTTATAAATAAATTTTGTTTGCATGGCCTAATTAAAAGGCACTGCCTTCTAGCATGACTTTTTGCTTAAAAGTCTGTGCAAAATTGGTAAAAACTATAGTTCTTATTCATTGCAATATTTTTTTCATTACATTTTCATTCCTAAAGCCCAGAATTATTATATTTATTTATAAATAAATAGTAAATATTCAGCTAGTACACATCATTACTGCATAGACAGTTATTTATGATCAGTTTCTTTCTGATTAGTCAAGTTCTCACTTTGAATAGTTGGTTCCAGTGCCACATTAAATGCTAAATATTTTGATTATCTCCCCACAAATGCATTTACACTAATGCCAAGTTTCTAAATTTACTGACTTTTCCATCAAATGATTAAAATCTCAAGTTGATTTTAATACATTTATTTTAAGGTTTTAATAGTATTTTTAAGTATCCTTTAAATATCATGAAAGTCTTTGGGAACATAAAAGCAATTTTCTTTGAACAGAATTGCCTGCAGTAAAATAAGTCCTTTCAAATTAAGAAAGAATCTAATTGTGTCCATAGCAAAGGCAGCAATAGTTAAAATCGTGACATTCTGTGTACTGTCTCATGAACAAAAGAAGATTTTTCCAAGTACACTTCCAGCTTAAAGTTGATATCTTCATAGTTGAAAACACAAAGTTCTTTGAATTCAATCTCCTCAATGACACTTCATTATTATTGGTTGTTGCAGTTTTTGACTGGGGCTGGGTTTGAACCCACCACCTCCAGTATATGGGGCCAGTACCCTACTCCTTGAGCCTCAAGCACTGCCCCTCAATGGCAATTCAAATGCCTGGAAAGAAAGTGACAACAATCTGTATTTGGCCCAAAAGAATGAACACATCTTTCCTTTTTTTTTTTAGAAATGAAAGGAATGATTTATGAGTGCACCAAAATATTTTTTAAAGTGCTGAAAATAAGAGCTTATGTGGTTCACCAGAAATTGTAAGGAAATATTTAAAAGACAGAGGTAAATGAATTCAAAATAGGAGAGGAAGTCTCAATCCAAAATATGCACCGATATGCTATCTGAAAAAGATGGGAGCATCTCTTATTAGAAGTACACCAAATCAGCCAGGCACAGTGGCTCACGCCGGTAATCCTAGCGCTCTGTGAGGGTCAGGTGGGTGGATTGCCTGAGCTCACACATTGAAGACTAGCCTGAGCCAGAACAAGACCTCATCTCTAAAAAAT
>NW_003852578.1:1096368-1111782 GCF_000181295.1 Otolemur garnettii
AAAAAAAAAAAAAAAAAAAAGGAATAAAAAGAACATTAGGATTAAAAATACAACCCAACTCACATTATACACAAAACATATTCCTAGACCAAAATGATGTAAGAAGTTGAAAGGTCATGGAACCAGCAAAAATATAACAACATGAACAACTCTTAAAAGCTGAGTTACAGAGTGTTAAACTATATAAAACACTATTTTGATAAAAAGGAGGAAGAAACTGTAATAAAATATTCAGAAGATAAATACAGTTTTAAGTCCTTGACAAATTAAATAGTAAAAATAACAATATAAAATAATTTGGAAACATATGAATAGAGATTATCTTATAAATGTTATGATTAGAGTTGGTAAGTGCTATTTTTATTGCTTAGAGTAAAAGAAACAACACCAAAAAAACTAAAGAATATTCAAAAAGATTCAATATCTGTTGCCGTATGGGTCTCACAGAAAAGTGATGTCACGGAAAATAAGCACGCTTATTGAAATTGTGTTTTAAATAAAGGTGACCATCTGCTCACTCAGGCAAAATGGTAAGCTTCTTTATTTGCAGTTGGTTTATATAGGGAATTTTGTACATGCACACAATACAGCAATGACCTCATTGATCCATTTAAACATCATGGGACTACCTCTTGATTAGCTTCGAATAATCCACTCAACATACACCATTTGACATAACCCTTTCTACATAACCCAATTTAACATAACTTAATGGAGAACATGTTGTTAGCCATTACTTCTTTGTTCTTATCTGATGATGCCTGAGGCTATGGAGGAACAAGGTAGATTGAATACCTGCCCTTGCTGGCCTTGCCCTTTGGAGGCTGTTACTTCAGATCTTTAAACAAGGCATAAAGAAACTTCCTGGGCATGCAGGAATTTGTGTGCAAACCTCTGCTGCCATGTAGGCCTTAAGTCAGGGGGTTTTTGCTGGAACCTTTTATAAGGAATTTTCAGGCTAGACTTGTCAAAAGCCTTTCACACAAGCCCAAGTTTCATCAGTGCCATTAGAAACCTGTATGCATTGGGTAAATTCCTCTTCTCTTGAGGTCCCTGAGCACATTTCCATTCCCAGACCCATCAGCAAGCAACCTTCATTACTTACCACAGATTAGGAAAGGTTACTGATGGGTATTTGGCCAGTTTTCCAAAGGGCTTTTTTATTGGCCTTGTAAAGTCAACCTTAATTCCTTAGTAAATGCTATTCCAGCCGAAGCCTTGATCATGTTAGGTTCACAACCAACCTGGCCACATGGGATTCTGCCTCAGTTTCTTACAAGTATACCTGCACAAAGTCTTTTCACTGCTCTCTCTGAAACGGCTTTTTTGGCCAGAGGCATATAGACGTTTCGCCTATAAATATCAACTATATTTTTATCAAGATAACTGCTTCTTCCTTTTATATTTATACTTACATACTATATAAAAAAGAAGTTATTTTGAGAAAATCCAAATATAAACATAAAATAAATATTGTGTGCTTTGACATAATAAACTTTAACGATTTGCTTGGAAAACAAAAGTTAAAGATTTTCGCTACATTGAAAGCAGGGGCTGGTGTAGTTCACTTCTCCAGGTAGCACCCATATTATGTCACCTATGTGAATAACTGTTCTTTGTCCCATTCTGCAGCATTATTCATAGAGACTACATGGAGAACATACTCTTTGGGTTAGTACCAAATGATTTTCCTGATTATTACAGTGAATATGCAGCAAGCAAATATCCACCCAGGTTGTATTCAAGAAAGATTACTGTGTACAAATCTGGAGGATATCTCCACTCTTAATGGATTCTATAAACTGATTCTCCATTTCACGGTCACTGTCATTCCTGAGTCTACTACTTCAATGTCTGACAAGTAAAGAGCATAGACGTGCCCATCAGTCTAAAGATGTTCAAATTTCCAAGTTCAAGTCCAATACTTCCTCCAGAACTATGAAAAAGGTGGAGAAAGATAATTTCTCATATTTTAAAAAATGGAATTCCTATGAAAAGAAATGGATAAGGATAATTTTTCTGATTATAGGAATTATGAGAAAATTTTAGCATCTATGCATTATTTCCATTAGGTAAACAAGCAGGAATTCAGTCGTTTCTTTCCTTTTTTTTCCCCCTTTCCCTTTCTTGATGAAGGAACACCACCTCTGGACAGACTCAAGTACCTACGATTGTGAGGTCCTTTTGAAAATCATGTTATGGACTTCACTCCACATCTGCCAAATGAGAGCGAGTTAAATTCCCCAAAAGTGTAAAGTTTTCTATCTGGCTTCTTTAAGATTTATGCATACGTAGGCATTGATAAATACCTACATCAACACACCCCAGTCTCTAGCCAATTCATCTGATTATAACTCATTTTCCTCAGCTACCAAAGTCTCTACTGCATAGCCCTGGGCCACTCATAGAAGGGAAGACATGGTGATTGCTCTGTCAAATTTTTGAGAATACATTTATATCTATAAAAATTATGACATGATTCTTCACTATATATTTCTTGCTGATATTTATTTATTTGATTATTTGCTTACATTTAATTTTTAAAATGAATCTAAGCAGTATTTTCTTTTATAAGGCAAGACATCATCTTAGTAGCACTGAATAATCTAATTTTCAAAGGTAAGATAAAAGAGCAGGAACCCATTTAGCCCACTTAGTCCTATTGTAATATTTAACATGACATTTTTAATTGCTTTTAAAATTATTCTAAGGCATTTAATCTGTTCAAATGTTCATCCTGATCCTTGTGCATATATTAAATGGACTGAAAATTAGGATTATTTCAGGAATGCAAGGGTGGCTTTATATCAGGAAGTCCATTAAAATATTCCAACAAATTTTAATGGTAGTCAATAAAAGTTGTTGAGAGACTTTATCAAGTTTATCAAATATTCTTTGAAAAAAATTTGTATTTAACAAAATCCTATGGCAAATTTTTGTTAAATGTAAAAGGGTTGCACAAATTCAAGTAATATCAGAAAGTAAATACAGATTTCTAGCTATCATTATTATTTTTACCTTTTTTAACTTTATTCAAATTAATATAAATGAGGGTACAATATTTGTGTTACATTGTTCTCACTTCCAGGGTTAAGTTCCATTTGTAGATGATCCCCTCACCCAGGATGCATGTTATAACCCACACAATGTGAACATTAGGTAAGATCCCACCTCATGTTCTCCCTCCTTCTGCCATACGTCCTCCCCACTACCCTTTACCCCTGAACTGGACTATAATAGTGTTTTTTTTTTTCTTAGGAACATGTAATTATTTGTGTATTGATTTCACATTAGTATTGAGTACATTGGATATTTATTATTCCATTCTTGGGATACTTCACTAAGAAGAACATATTTCAACTCCATCAGGTAAATGTAAAATATGTAAAGTGTCTATCATTTTTAATGCCTGAATAATATTCCATGGTATACATATACCATAGTTTGTTGATCCATTCATGGGTTGATGGACACTTAGGTTGCTTGCACAACTTGGCAATTATGAATTGAGCTGCAATAAACATTCTAGTGCAAAAGTCTTTGTGGTAAAATGCTTTTTGTTCTTCTGGGTAGATACCTAGTAATGGGATTGCAGGGTCAAATGAAAGGTCTGCTTTTAGACCTTTGAGCATTCTTCGTATTTTCTTCCAAAAGGGCTGTATTTGTTTGCAATTCCACCAGCAGTGTAGAAGTTTTCCCTTCTCTCCATATCCATGCCACCATCTAGTGTTTTGGGACTCTTGCGATGTGGACTAATCTTGCTGGAGTTAGGTGATATCTTAGAGTGGTTTTGACATACATGTCCCTGATGACTAAAGATAATGAGCATTTTATCAGGTGTTTGTTGTTTGTTGGCCATTTGTCTGTCATCCTCAGAGAAGTTTCTGTTCAAATCTCTTGCCCACTTATAGAGAGGTTTGTTTGTACTTTTCCTATTGTTTAATTTGAGTTCTCTAACATGCAAAAATCTTTTCCCAGAAGTCTCTCTGTTTGCTTTGTTTGTGGTACTCTTAGCTGTGCAAAAGCTTTTTAGCTTGATCAAGTCCTAGTTATTTACTTTTGGTATTGCTGCAATTGCTGGGTGGGGGGGGTTCTTCCTCCTAAAGTTTTTTCCCAGGCCGATATGTTCAAGTGTTTTACCCATGCTCTCTTTTAGTATTTTTATTGTTTTGTGTCTTAAATTTAAATCCAACGAGAATCAATTTTGCCAATGGTGAGAAGTGTGGGTCCAGCTTCAGTCTTCTGCATATGCATAGCCAGTTCTCTCAAAACCATTTGTTAAATAAGGATTCTTTACCCCATTGCATCTTTTTGTTAGGCTTATCAAAGATTAAATGACAATATGTGGCTGAGTAGATTCTCTATCCTATTCCATACATCTATGTCTCTATTTTTGTGCCAATACCATGCTGTTTTTATCAGTATAGCCTTATAATGTAATCTGAAGTCTGGTAATGGGATGCCTCCAGATTTGTTTTTATTTCTAAGAACTATGTTTGCTATTTGGGTTTTTTTTTTTCTGGCTCTATATGAATGTACTTTTTTTTTTTAAAGATCTTTAAAGTATGACATTGGTGCTTTGATGGGGATTGCATTACATCTATAGATTGCTTTGAGTAGTATGGATATTTTAACAGTGTTGATTCTTCAGCCCCATGAGCATGGTCTGTTCTTCCATTTGTTGAAATCTTCTGCTACTTCCTTTCTCCAAGTTTTATTATTCTCTTTATAGAGATTTTCCACATCTTTTGTTAGATATATTCCCAGGAATTTCATCTTCTTTGGTGCTATTGTAAAAGGAATATCTTTACAATTGTTGGCATATATGAAGACTACTAATTTGGGAATGCTTTCAGTTTTACTCCATTCAATATGATATTGGCTGTGGGTTTGCTGTAAACAGCCTCTATCAGCTTAAGGAAAGTTCCTTCTAAACCTATTTTCTTGAATGTTTTTATCATGAAAAGATGCTGAATATTGTCAAAAGCCTTTTCTACATCAATTGGAAGAATCATATGGTTTTTGTTTTTGATTCTATTTATGTGGTGTATTATATTTATAGATTTGCATATGTCAAACCAACCTTGTGTCTCTGGGGTAAACCCACTTGATCATGGTGTATAACATTTTTAATGTGTTGTTGCATTCTGTTTACTAATATCTTGTTGAATATTTTTGCATTAATATTCATTAATGATATTTTTCTATAGTTTTCTTTTTTGGTTGGGTCCTTTCTTGGTTTGGGGATCAGAGTGATATTTGCTTCATAAAATGTATTGAGGAGGATTCATTCTTTCTTTATATTTTCAAAAAGTTTGTGCACTATAGGTAATAGTTTCTCTTTGAAGTTCTGATGGAATTCTGGTGTGAAATCATCTGGTCTAGAGCTTTTCTTTTTTGAGAGATTTTGTATAACTGATGCTATTTCAGTAGTTGATATTGGTCTATTCAAGATTTCTAAATATTTCTGGCTGAGTTTTAGAAGGTATTGTGCTTCCAGATATTGATCCATCTCCTCTACATTTTCATATTTCTGGGAATAGAATTTTTGGTAGTAATTCGTGAGATTCTTTTATATTTCTGTGGCATTTGTTATAATTTCCTCTTTATCATTTCTGACTGTAGTTATTGGAGATATTGTATTTCTGTTTCTGGTTAGTCTAACCAATGGTTTCTCATTTTTATTAATCTTTTCAAAGAACCAATTTTTTGTTTCTCTGATCTTCTGTATAATTCTTTTTAAAATTTCATTTAATTCTGTTCTAATTTTGTTTATTTCTTTTCTTCTGCTGGGTTTGGTCTTAGATTGTTCTTCCTTTTTCAGTTGCTTGAGATGGACCATCAAGTTACTGACTCGCTTTCTTTCTGTTTTCTTGACGAAGGCATCGAATGCTATAAATTTCCCTTTAAGGACTGTCTTTGAAGTATCCCATAGGTTTTGATAGTTTGTGTCTTCATTATAACTTTGTTCCAGAAATCTAATGATCTCCTTCTTGATTTCATCTATGACCCCGGTATCATTGAGCATAAGGTTATTTATTTTCCATGATTTTATTTGAGTATGAAGATCTCCATCAATGTTGAGTTCAACTTTTATTCCATGATGGTCTAAGAAGATAAAGGGGATAATTTCTATTTTGAATTTGTTGAGGTTAGCCTTGTGACCTAAGGTAGGATCCATTTTGGAAGATGATCTGTGGGCTGATGAGAAGAATGTGTATTAGATTTTGTTAGAATAAAGTGTTCCATAGATTCTTGTTTTAAGTCCATTATTTTTTGTTTAGTTTCTTCTTACAGGATCTGTCCAGTACTGCCAATGGGGTGTTAAGATCTCCAACTATTGTGGTGTGGGAAGATATCATATTCAGACAGGTTAGGGTTTGTTTTATTTATCAAGGAGCATTCATATAGGGTGTGCAGATGTTGACTATTGAAATCTCTTCATATATTGTGTTTCCCTTGACCAGTGTATAGTGTCCGTCTTTGTCTTTCATTATTTTTGTTGTTTTGAATCCCATTATATCTGCATACAAGGTAGCAACCCCAGCTTTTTCTGCTTTCCATTTGCCTAGAATACTGTTGCCCATCCCTTCACCCTGAGTCTTGTTTTATCTTTTGAAATAAGATGAGTCTTATAGGCAACAAAAATCTGGCCTGAGTTTTTGTCTCTAGTCAGCAAGCCTATACCTCTTTAAAGGAATGTTCAAACCATTCACATTAATTGAGAGAACTGATAGACATGGCAGAGTTTTGGTCATCTTGTTTTTCAGAAATTCAGAGCTTAATTTTATACCTTTCACATACCTTTAAAGCTAGGCTTTGTTCTTAAATTTCTTGGTAGGTTTATTTGGTGGTGTACCCTCCAATTGATTATTATGAAGAATGGGTCTGAGTATTTGCTGTAGAACTGGTCTAATTATAGCAAATTTTCTGAGCCTGTAGATGTCAGTGAAGTGTTTGATTTCTCCATCACAAAGAACACTCAGTTTAGCAGAGTATAGAATCCTGGGCTGGAAATTGTTTTGTTTAAGAAGGTTGAAGGTCAATGACCATCTGGCTTGGAAAGTTTCAGCTGAAGGATCTGCAGTCATCTTTACACTTTGCCTTTTGTAAGTAATACTTTTCTTATGCCTGGCTGCTTATAGAAGTCTCTCTTTCATATTAACACTGGTAAAAATAATTACAATGTGTTTCTGACATGCTTCGTTTGGATTGACTCTTGTTGGGGTTCTTTAACTATCTACCATCTGAATTTCTGTGTCTCTTGCAATACTTGGGAAGTTCTCCATCATAATGTCTTAGAGCAGAGAATTTGTAGCTTTGGAACCATCTTCTCCTTCAAGAATCCCTATAATTCAGATGCTTGATTTCTTGGAATGATCTCATAACCCTCTCAGGGAATATTCCATTCTTTTTTTTCCATTTTTCTACCTCTTTGAATGCTTGGGATAGTTCAAAATTGTCTTCCATTTCACAGATCCTTTCTTTTATCTGCTCAACTCTCTTTCTGAGTGACTCTACTGTATTTTGAAGCTCCTCAAATATTTTATTTAATTCCTTAAGGTCTGCAGTATCTTTCCTCATTATGTCCATATTCTTGTTGACTTTGTCTTTGAATTTATTAATTTCTTGAGACAACTTCTGAACTGTTTTTTGGTTCTCTGTTTCCATCTTTTCCTCCATTCCAATTATCTTATCTTCTATCCATATTTTTTCCATATTTCTGACATTTCAGTAATTTATCTGTGTATGGAATTCTCTGTTGTATTTTCTTTGACATATCCAGGAGGCGTTGATTTGCTCTCATTTTTCATGTTGCAAGAGTTCTTCAACTGATTCCTCCTTATGAGTATTTACAGCTTCTTCCTCTTTTTTTAAAATACGTTAATTATACTTTTTTAGTTGAATTGATAGATTGCCCCTGATGAGTCCACTCCTTACCATTGCAGCACCACCACTGCACTAACAAAGGCAGACAAGTGGTGAATCCACAGTGCCTGCAGTGTTTCCAGGGAACAAAAATCAGTAGGTAGTACTGGCCCAGAATTCCAGTCAAAGTTGCTCTGCTGGTGCCAGCTCCACCAAATCAAGCCCAGCTCATCAGACTGCCCAGCTGACAGAGTTTGGGAGAGATGCTTATGTGCTGGACACCATCCAGTCAATCGAGCACTGAGGGCTGCAGCTCAGTGGACTATATAGGCCCAGAGCCCAGACAAAGTTGCTCAGGCACTGGGCACCACTTGCCCAGTCAGCTCAGAGGGCTGCTTCCTGGGCAGGGGGTACAGGTCTAAAGTTCAGATAAGAGTCATTCAGGCACCAGGCACAGCCCAGCCAATTGATTTCAGAGAACCTCAACCCAGTGGAGAGTGTTAATCCAAAGTTCAATCCAAACTCACTTAAACCCCAGCCCCACCAGCCCAATTAAACTCAGAGAGCCTCCACCTGGTGGAGAGTACTAATCCAAAGTTCAGTCCCAAGTCACTTAAACCTCAGCCATCCCACCCAATTGGACTCACAGTACCCCAACTGGTGGAGGTCCAAGGCCCAAAGTTCAGTCCAAAGTCACTTAAACCCTGGCCCCACCCACCCAATCAAGCTCAGAGAGCCTTGCCTGGGAGGCCAGATGTCCAAAGTTCAGTCCAAGTCACTTAGACACCTGCCTGCCCATCTAATGAAGCTCAGAGAGCCATGCTTAGGGGAGGAAACAGGTCCAGTTTCAGTCTGGCCTTGCCCACCCAATGGAGTGCAGAAATTGTCCTGAAGGGCAGAAAACAGAGCTGCTTGAGAATTTCTGAGGAACTGGACATGGGTAGTTCACCCTTTCTCCACAAAAAGCTTGGTTTGCTGTACTACTGTTCTCACACTGTAGCTCAGCAGCTGGCAGATTTCCTCAGCTTCTCAGTGAGCTAATCACACAGTCTGGACTCTCTAGGGGGCAGCCCTTCCAGCATCTAGGGTAGAGAAAGGGTGATTTGGGTGATCAGGATTGCACGAAAGATTCTTGGTCTTTTGTGCAAGACAGAGTGGGGCCTAGTCTCAGTGGTGGGACCTCAATAAAGAAAGAGGACTGGATTCAACAACTGCTCTCCCATGGGATAAGGTGAGGAGACTTTTGAACCCAGTTTGCTGGCTGACTGGTCGCCAACCACAAAGCTCTCATTTGTTGGTAGGGGTCTCCCTTCCTTGGGTAGCGGGGGTTGTACCTGTTGTTTTTCTCCCACTTTCTGGTTTCTGCCACTTGATTCAGCCTGGGTGATGTGTACTTCTTGAGGTCCTCTCAGTGTGGAGCTCCTCTCATTCCGCTTCCATCCATTTTAGTCCAATATCTCTCCCTCTGGGCACAAGCCTCTTGCAAAAGCTGCTTCACTCAGCCATCTTCCCACAAGTCTATTTTTGTCTTTTTATTTTAAAAATGATTCCCTACTTACAGAAAAATGGCATTATTAAAAGAACTTTAATGTTCATCTAAATTCAGCAATTGTTAGCATTTTGTTATATTTGCTTTATCTCTCCCTCATTCTCTCTGTCTATATATAATTGGTTGATGAATTTAAAAGTATGTTACAGTCATCATAACCTTTCATTTCAGCCTTAGTTTCCTAACTATAAAACATTCTTTTATTACATAACCACACTATAATTATCAAATTTAATTAATTAAATAGAAGGTTATTATGTTCTTATACAATCTGTAATCTACTGATTCAATTTAAGATAACATATCTGCCACTTTTTTCTGTTAAAAACATCCTAGGCTTTTTTGGTCTTTTATGATATTGACATTGAATATGGTATCAGAAACCTAAAGTTGCTGTGAAGTATGTTCCACAGCTCTGGTTCATCATTATAATTTAATAAGAAAGAGTATTTCCCATAGTGAGAAAGTCCAATTTGAAGATATGTATAGACAAGAAGGTAACTATGTCATTTAATTATATACTTGAAAAATTTTAAAGATTTTAGTATCAAATAAGACAACTTGATTAGATTAGTAGATACACAAAAAATCTTTAAAATCAAAACTTTATCCTGGCAATGAATATCTAAGTTGAAAATAGAAAACTAACTTGAAATCATAACAAAAATATCAAGTGTTTGGAAATAAATTTTCTAAGATAGAGAAACAAAAATATATTTTAATTGAAATTATAAAACAATACTTCAGTAAATCTACAAATATTCTAGCATGAGAAGACATATTATGAATAAATTTACCTGTAATTCCTATAAAACTTGTTTTAGAATCAGATAAAATAAATAATTGTTTACTCAATGGAAGCCTATATATTTAAATATAATAAGAACTACATATTGAAATACATTAAATGGATAGAAAAATGGTTCAAAGAAATTTGTTTAAATGTAAGTTCAAATTTTTTAAAGATTATGATGAATTCAATGTATTACTTCAAACAATAGTTATACATACATTTATGTAGACAATAGTGCATTTTTGTTACTTAAAATTTTACTATGTCTAATTAAAGAGGTTTGCCTATATGAATGCTCTTTAGCACACATAGCCCCCAAAATAATTGTATAAAACCATATACCCAATTTTATCTTTGAATTTGCATCTCTATTTTTAAATCACAACTAAAATATGTATTTTTATTTTTATTTATTTATTTATTTATTTTTGGCCGGAGCTAGGTTTGAACCTGCCACCTCCAGCATATGGGGTTGGCGCCTTACACTTTTGAGCCACAGGCACCATCCTGAAATAATGCATTTTTAATGGTACCAAAATAACTACTATCTGGAAAAATTACTTCTGTCTTGTATCATATTAAAAATACATTTGTATGAATTAACAACTTGATAAATGCACCTAAAAAACATAAAAACCTATAAAAATAAGCAAATGAGAAGAGTTTCTTAAGACTTGAAATTTATAAATAAGAACTTTTTAAAAAGTGAACATTTGACTATAAATTTAATGCTGTTAAAAGACAACTTAAATCATGAATAAATGGTAGAGAAAAATTTCAATACACATGGCTAAGAATTAATGTTTATATATCACAAAGAATTCCTTCAAGCTAACAAGGAAATTATAGGCGAAAGGCTTATATGCCTCTGGCCAAAAATGTTTGAGAGAGAGCAGTGAAAAGACTGCAAGCATACTTGTGAGAAATTGAGGCAGAATCCTATTTGGCTGGGTTGGTTGCAGGCCTAAAAACCTCCTGACCTAAGGTCAGCCTGGTTGTGGGTGCAAAAACCCCCTGACTTAAGGCCCACATGGGAGAGGAGGTTTGCAAACAAATTTCTGTATGCCCTAGAAATTTCTTTATTATGCCTTGTTTAACAATCGAAGTAACTGCCTCCAAATGGTGAGGTCAGTAGGACAGACTTTCAAACCATCTCTTTCCTCCATAGCCTCAGGCTTCATCAGATAAGAACAAAGAAGTAATGGCTAACAACATGTTAAACCAGGTTATGTTGAAAGGGTTATGTTAAAAGGTGTATGTTGGGTGGATTATCAGATTACTAGGGAGGAGCTACTACTCATGGGGTACTCACAAGATGTTTAAATGGATTAATGAAGTCATTGACATCCAATGTGCATGTGCAGAGGGATTGTAATGAATATTAAGGAGGTCATTGATGTATAGTGCGCATGTACAAAATTGGCTACATAAACCAACAGCAAATAGAGAAGCTCGCCATTTTGCCTGAGTGAGCAAATGGTCACCTTTATTTAAAACACATTTTCAATAAACGTGTGACATAGCTTTTCTGTGAGACCCTAATGGCAACAAAAATAGTATGCAACCCAAACAAAAATGGGTAAAAGCTATGACTAGTTAACAGAGAGTCAAATCAAAATTGTCAAACACATATGCATGTGTGCACACATAAAAAGGTCTGACAATTAAGTTTATGAACTCACCCTAGAAAAAGTGCCCAATACTTCATTGTTGATTGTAACTATGGTCACCTTCAAAGTACTCCCGTTGGGAAACTTAGGTACTGACACAAGAACCTAGTCCACCCTTCATAGCAATTTTGGAACCCTTTTTCTGGCATGGCCATTAAAGCTGTCATCGTATAACATTGATGTTCTGAATGTCATCAAAATGCTTTCCTTTTAATATTTCCTTTATCTTTGAGTAAAGAAAAAAGTCACAAGGGGCCAGATAAGGTGAGTAGGAAGGGTGTTCCAATAAAGTTATTTATTTATTGGCTAAGAATTCCCTCATAGACAATGCCTGTAAGCTGACAAGAGCCATGAGCTGTTGGCCAAGATTTTCCTGTTTCCCTATCCATGTTTCCTTGGTCTGCTATGCTTCTCATAGCCTATGACTTTGATACATAATTCAATGAATTTTTGCAATGTTTTTATCAGTTCTACTTGTTACCAGCCACGATGGCCTCTCTTCATTAGTGACATTTTCCCTTTCCTCAGAAAAATGTGTAATCCATTTGTACACTTCTGTTTTCTTCATAGCATTAGCCCCATAAACTTAGACTAACTTGTCCCTGGTTTCACTTCTTCTCTTGCCAAGTTTAATAAGAAATTTACAAATGTTTGTCCATTGCTCTTATTCAAAAGTCTTACATTCTTGTGATGGCACCCAAAACATGCAACAATAATAAATACCACTTAGCAAGGCACCACCACATGTCAACATGAACACAGCTATGAGACACGCCGAGGTTATGAAATGTTATTGAGTTGTTTGTACTGTACTGCCAATGTAAGTGCAAGGTGACAAGTTGACAAACTTAATTTTTACACCTCATAAATACACATATGTACATATATGTATGTATATGTGTATGTATGTGTATATATTTATATCTGTTTATATCACATCTATATCTATATCAAAGCACCTGCATGGAAATTTATAGTATGCATCATTCCAAGTTTCTAAAACCTCATATTTCTCATTTGTACTTATGCATGCTATTTCTTTCATTCAGTGTATTATAAATTCAGTTTTTTTATTCCTAAAACCAAATTTGATTTGCTTAAATTTCAACCCTCAATCCAGCATCAGACTTTCTTTGATTCATGGGATTTGATTCATGGGTGGATGAATCAAATATGTCTCTTTTCAGTATTTAGCCTATAGTTAATATTTGTTCAAAATACCAACAAACAAAGAAACAACAACAACAACAAATGCAACCCAGATATGTGCCAGTGGCAGAAAGTGCCAGTGATTGAATGTATAGTGTGAAAAGAAGTTTTCCCAAATGGAGACCTTTCTGTTGGCTGCAGTTTTTACCATTTGTATTTACATTAGGCCAACTACCACATTACATATTGTTTGAACTACCTATGAAAAAATATGATTCAATAATAGAATATTCAATGTCCGCAATTTACCACTGAATGATAATAAAACTTGTATGTATAGGTAAGTTGTAAATACGTATATATGAAGGGGAAAGGGAGAGACAACATTCAGGTGTACATGTGGGAGAAAATCTTAACAATGAGTAAGTTGACTGCAGACATATAGGAGTCCTTAAATTCTCCCATAAATGTGAAATTATTTCAACATGAGAATTAAAAACATAAAAATGAATGTTCCTTACAATATTTTTACTAACATTTCTCTACCCAATGAATATGCATATAATGATTTCACATATTCAACAGTGGTCACTCATCCAAAATTAAAAGTAAGGATATGTAGTATGGTAGATTTACTATTAACTGTGCTACATTGTATGTTCCTTAATAAAAATAAAATGTTTCTCTCTTATGATTATTGCATAATCTAGTCTTTTTGTTCTTAATATCACATGCACCTGTATCAGTGGGAACATTTTACACCAATAGAGAATTTTTTATTTTTATTTTTTTGCAGTTTTTGGCTAGGGCTGGGTTTGAACCCACTCACCTCTGGCATATGGGGCTGGTGCCCTACTCCTTTGAGCCACAGGTGCCACCCAATAAAGAAATTTTTTAACAAACTTTAAAGTGGAAGCAAAGTCAAAATACAGAGAACAAACACAGGCAATTTAATTAGTGACCAATAAGTCATTTTTCTTTTACAGTCTTGCATCACATTTCCTTCTTAGGAGAAAGTGAGTTCAACAAACTCTTTCACAGACATAGTCTGATCAAGCAGTTTCTGAATATTTGCTTTCAATAACAAATTTCTAAAATTATTATCACAATATGTTACATAGTTATTACACTTAACAGATCTCTTAGATATTTATCTGAGCATTTTCCCATTGCAATTTCCTCTGATTCTTTCAAAGACATCATCTAAAGAAACATTCCTTTGCAAAGATGAACTATCACTTCATATTTATTATTTGCCCTTGATGTAACATTAAAGTTTTCCGGTATGCTGCAGGCTTAGGAAAAAAGCTAAACCACATAGCTTTATTTACACACAAAAAAATCATAAGAAGCTTTATTAACATGAGGTCTTCATAAAGTGACTAGGATATTGAAATAAGAAAAAGATATTGTTATAATGTTCTATTTCAGAAGTCATTGGAAAATGTCCTATTTCCTTTCAGAATATGTAGAGTTTGGCTGGTACAAGATCAATTTTTAAAAGGACTTGAAATTTTTTGGATATTTTATTTTAAGTAGTTATTTTGAATCATATTATTTGCCTTATTAAGTTATTGTTCAGCAATAATTTTTATGTGTATAAAAACTTTGTAATCTTTAAGAATATATATAATCTTTGAAGAATATAGCTTGTATTTGAAATGATCACAATATACTTGTAATATTCATAAAACAAGTATTTATTTTAATATTAAAAGCCAAACTAAAATTTCAAGAGCAGTCTCTGAACTATGAATTAGTAAAACCATGAGCACATTTGACAAAATCAATTTTTTTAATTGAAATGTTCACATAAAATTCCATGTTATTTTGAATAATACGGACAAAATTAATAATTTAACTTCCCTTCATTCTAGCATTTTCACTTTCATAAACTTATCTTGCATATATATTGCACTTACGAGAAGTTATCTGCCTTCAATTTATCCATTTTATGTTGTTTATAAGAGACTAAATTAAATTATCATCAATAGAAATCTAGTTAATTAAATAATGATAAGTTGATGTCATGATATGTTCTTTTAAATTTAACAAAACAAGGGGATTATCTAATACAGGTTGGGGGTGGAGGAATAAGGGAGTGGGGATAGGAGACATGGGAGGGAGAAAGGGGTTCATGGTGTATGGCACACCTCTTGGGGTTGGGACACAATCATAAGAGGGACTTCAGCTAACAAATGCTATCAGCATAACCTAATTCTTTGTACCCTCAATGAATCCCAGACCAAAAAAAAAAAAAAATTAAAAGGAAATGATTTCCATCATATGTCACAATGTAAGACCTAGGTATATAGTATTTTGTCTTTTTAATTTTGTAAAAAAAAGGAAAAAACTGTTTCTAAACATGTGTGTAAGTATATATA
>NW_003852578.1:1112027-1130810 GCF_000181295.1 Otolemur garnettii
CGCCCGCCACAACGCCCGGCTATTTTTTGGTTGCAGCCGTCATTGTTGTTTGGTGGGTCTGGGCTGGGGATTCGAACCCGCCTCCTTAGGTGTACGTGGCTGGCGCCTTAGCCGGTTGAGCTATAGGCACCGAGCCAGCATTTATTATTTATAAAGAGAAACAGACCTTTTACTATTTTTCACATTATATCTCAAATAATACAGATATATTAGTTATTCAAGAAAAATATTTATAAAAATATATAAATTACTTGAAACCTAAATTATGTCTATTATCTATCTACATATGTTTAAATATCAATAGAATATCACTAGAAATATAGTTACATAACAAGATAAATTACTTATAGATTAAATTGACGAATATTACTTACCCAATAACAGGGAGAACATGGTCTCTTTTTTCTACTGACCCCAAGTTTTCTAAACTCCAATATGTTCAAAACTAATAGTGAAACATACAAATAATGAATGTGACTAAATATAATTGCCATAATGAATATGTAAATATTTGAAATAGATATTAAATATTAATGTGCACAGTATATCTTTTATTTTAATATTTATCATAATTAAGCACATTTCTAAAGTTGAATCTTAATACATGATTATTAAAAATATTTTACTGCCTAAGGAAACTAAGGTCTTAATTCTGATAACTATAGCAAGAGAAATGAAAGCAAATTGTTGTCTTATATTCCCAAAATTCCCTATAAGCTTATGGAAGATATAGGCGTACCTGGGAGATAGCGAGTGTTCAATTGCCCCCACAATAAAGGAAACATCACAATGAAATGAGTCACATGCATTTTGTTTGGTTTCCTAGTGGATAAATAAGCTGTATGAACACTATACAGTAGTTTATTATTTTTATTTTTTTATACAGTAGTTTATTAAGTGTGCAATAGCATTATGTCTACAAACACAATGAACTTTCCTCAATCAAAAATATTTCGTTAATCAAAAGTACTAATAATCACATGAGCCTTCAGTGAGTTACCTTTATTAGTGGAGGGTCTTGCCTTGAAGCTGATGGCTGCTGACTGATCAGGATGCTGGTTGATGAAAGCAGGGTTGCTGTTGCAATTTCTTAAAATGATTCAGCAACAGTGAAATTTGCACATTGATTGACTCTTCCTGTCATAAAAATTTTCTCTGTGGGATGCATTGCTGTTTGGTAGCATTTTACCAGAGTAAACCTTTCAAAATTGAAGTAAATTTTCTCACACACTGCTGCTGCCTTATCCACTAAATTTATGGAATATTCCAAATCCTTTGTGGCCAATTCAACAATGTTCACAGGATCTTCACTGGAAGTAGATTCTCTCAGAAACCGCTTTGTTTCATTCATAAGAAGAGATTATTCATCAGTTAAAGTTTCATCACGAAATTACAGCAATTACAGACTCTGCTTTTAATTTTAGTGCTCTTACTAATCCCATTCCATCTGCAGTTATTTCCTCCACTGTCATCTGGAAATCACCCTTGAGGATTGGAATTAACTTCTAAACTTCTACTAATGTTGATATTTTGAACTCTTCTTATGAAGCATGAATGCTCTTATTGGAATCTAGAATGATTAATTTTTTTTCCAGAATGTTGTCAATTTATGTTGCACAGACCTAACAAAGAAATCACTGTTTATAGCAGCAATCGCTATTTCTCAAATAAAATGATTGGAAATTTGAAATTACTCTTTGATCCATTAACTGCTAAATGGATGTTATGCTGGCAGGTAAGAAAACATTTATCCCCTTGTACATCTGCATAAGAGCTTGTGGGCCACCAGAAATATTGTCAACAAGCACCGATATTTGAAAGGATTTTTTTTCTGAGCAGGTCTCAATATTGGGCTTAAAATATTGAGTAAGCCATACTGTAAACAAATGTGTCGTCACCCAGGCTTCATTGTTCCATGTATAGAGCACAGATAAATTTAGCATAATTCCTAAAGAATCTATGACGTTCGGAATGGCAAGTGAGTATTGGTGTCAACTTAAAGTTACCAGCTGCATTAGTCCCTAACAAGAGAGTCTGATTGTCTTTTGAGGCTTTGAAGCCAAGCATTGACTTCTCTTCTCCAGCCTTGAGAACCCTAAGTTCCATTTTCTTCCCATGTGAGGCTCTTTTATCTGCACTGCTAATCCCTTGCTTAGCATAGCCACTTTCACTAATGGTTTTAGCTAAACCTTCTGAACAACTTCCTGCCACTTGTACATCTGAATCACTTGCTGCTTACTTTGTACTTTTATGTGTGGAGATGGCTTCTTTCCTTAAACCCTGTGAACCAACTTTTCTTTTGCAGTTTCCTCACCTCTCTCAGCCTTTGTAGAATTGAAGAGATTTAAGGCCCTACTCTGCATAGGCTTTGGTTTAAAGGGATGCTATGGCTGGTTTAATCTAAAACATTCTTCACATGAACAATAAGGCTGTTTGGTTTTCTCATCATTTGTGTTTTAATTTCCTTTGGAAGTCTTCCTCTGTGTTCATAATTTGGCTAACTGGTACATGAGGCCTAGCAGGTCTCAGCTTTTGACATGCCTATTTTTAGCTTTTTATTTTGACTGTAACTCTTCCTTTTCCTTGGACCATTGTCCAGTCATTAAGTGATCTGAATTCAATATTTTTATTTCTCAGAGAACAGGGAGATCTGAGGAAATGGAAGAAAATGAGAGAACGTTTGGTCAATCGTGCAGTCAAAACACACACTTGCACCCATTAAGTTCACCGTCTTATGTAGGTATGGATCAGGGCACCTCCAAAAATTACAATAGTAATATCAAAGATCAGTGATCAGATGATATAATAATAATGAAATATAATTTCATTATATAGAGATATAATAACATGTATTATATAGAGATACATTATATATATCATATGGAGAAATAACAATAATGAAAAGTTTTGAAATATTGCAAGAATTACCAAAACGTGATACAGAGACAAAAAATAAGCACAAGCTGTTGGAAAAATGGTGTCAAAAAACTTGCTTAAAGCAGGGTTGTCATAAACCTCCAATTTGTAAAAAAAAAAAAAAAAAATGCGTTCTCAGTGAATCAAATCAAGTGTAGTTCAACAATTCATTGTTTATAGTACTATGAAGAATTACTGTATATACAGTGACTGCTTTTACCTGTGGAGCACATATATTCTTTGTGCTTTAGGACTGTCCCACTGTAGGGGAATATCTGGAAGAACTCATTATAAATTTTTATTTATTCCTTTTTCCTTGTAATGAGAATTGCAATTTGAGGTGTATGTTCTTCCCAGGTCACTGTTGGACTATTACCAGAATAGTCTGTGTTAGGAAAATCAGTTACACTGTCTTGGCAAACTCATAAGAGTTATTATCACAATATGCATCCTTTTTTTCTATGTAGATTTACTTATCCACAGTTAGCTCTTCTTTGCTTTTATTATCTGTGGCTTTCTTTTTTGATTTTTTTTTGGAACTACTCTTTTGTCTAGGAAAATAATTCATCTAGGAAACTTCTATCTTCTGTGTTTACCCTGAATTTGCTTTTCATAGAGTTCTTAAGCAGGTCATAAAAAAATTACATTAAGTTTTAAAAAATAGCTCATGTTTATGGTGTTATCAAGGAAACTATGACAACACTTTTTAGTATGTTTTCATATTATCCTATAAAAATGAGTTGCTTTTCTCTTGTTCTACCCCTATTTGATTTGCCTTTTATTTTCTAACTGTGCCTGCTTCTACTCTCAGGATCCACCTCTAAATCCTGGTGTGTTCCAGATAGCAAAAAAGGGCTCCCTAATTTTCTATCTGTATATCCCTTCTTATGTGATTTCATCTGGTGGCATTGATTTATCTACATCTATCTACTGAGAACATTTGCGTTTGTGTGTGTGTATGTGTGTCTGTGTATCTTCAAGTCAGATTTCTAGGCTGAACTTCCCAGTTACATCTACTACTATCTTGGTGCAGTTAATGACACCCCAAACTGAGCAGCTCTAATTATAAACTCTGTTTTCTCTAAAATCTCAACTTCTTCTTGCCAAAATTCACCACCAAAATAAAAATAAATATTCACACTGTTACTCAAGTCATAAATCTAAGTTTTGTTACGGTTTACTGTAATAGAAAAATTGTGTTGGGTCAATTAAACAGGCATGATAGACTTTCATCAAATCTATTGCAATAAAAGAGAAAAATGGGGTGGCGTCTGTGACTCAAAGTAGTAGGGCGCAGGCCCCATATACTGGAGGTAGCGGGTTCAAACCTGGCCCTGGCCAAAAACTGTAACAAACAAACAAACCAAAAAAAAAAAAAAGAGAGAGAGAAGAGTGAATTCAACTCCATTGAAGCTAAAGGCAAAAAAAAGTTTTAATCAGTGGGAAAGTAACAGGATAAGTTAACAGTAAGTTGTTCATCCATATTCAAGACCAATGTCATTCTTATGTCATTTAACTAATCATACTATTCCCGTGGGTGAAAACTTTACACTGACGTCCCATTGATCACAAAATAAAATTGAAGTCACTTTATTATGGCTTACAGTACCCTACATATACTGGCCCTTAGTCAGCATTCATCTTATTTCTTACTCTTTGCTTATATTTTAAGATTTCCTAATCATGAACACATAAAGTCACACCTGCCTTTGAATCTTTGCCTAGTTGATCTTGCTTCCCAGAGCACAATTTTCTTTAATCTTGGCACACATGGTTGATTCTTTCTTGTCACTCAGAATTCAGTTTGAATGTTTTCTAGGAAAGCCTATGACCACCCTGTATGCCAGCTAGTCATTTTTTTTTTAATTGTATAACCACAGTTGAATAATCTAAAGGATTTACATTATTTTTGAAAAAAAAAATAGTCTGTTTTCCTTTAATAGAATGAAAAAATATTTTAAAGGTAGAAAGCAGAAATCCTATCTATCGTTGTTATTGACAAAACCCTCTCACAAAACAAACATCGTCCTGAACAAAGGCAAGAGAGACATTGTCTCTAAAAATAGCTGAGCACTGGAGCAGGTGCCTGTAGTCCCAACTACTTGGGAGGCTAAAACAAGAGGATCACTTGAGCCCAAGAGTTTGAGGTTGCTGTGAGCTGTGAGCCTGTTCTACGAAGGGGAGATGTTTTGGGACTCTGTCTCAAAAACAAACAAACAAAAAAGAAAACAAACAAAAGTACCAGGCTAAGTCCCACTGGAATATGGTGGCTTGGCTCCCAGTGTCAAAGAGTGAGCCCTGGTGCCTAGCTGATGACAGAGCAATCACAACTACAAAGCAGTCACCTATATACATTTATTTCAGAAGAATGTAAGGCGCAGAGAAAATGTGCTCTCAAAGAGTGAGCCTCAGGATTCTGAGCATACACTGTCTTTTATAAGTTCATTAGTTTGTTCCACCTTTTCCCACACAAGACGGGCTCAGTGGCTCACGTCTGTAATCCTAACACTCAGGAGGCCGAGACAGGTGGATTGCTTTACCTCAAGAGTTGGAGACCAGCCTGAGCAAGAGCAAGACCCAGCCTCCACTAAACTAGAAAAACTAGCTTTGCAGGTAGGAGACCTACAGTCCCAGCAAGTTGGAGGCTGAGACAAGAGGCTCAAGCCCATGAGTTTGAGGTTGCTGTGAGGTATGATACCGTGGCACTCTACCCATGAGTGCAGAGTGAGACTCTGTCTCAAAAATTAAAAAAAGTAAGTTCAGTAGTTTGTCCCACCTTCTCCCCCATCCTTGCAGGACCGACTGTTATTTCCTTTCCCACTTTTTGGGGTGCTTGACAGGTTGGGATTATATAATAAACTATTCCATGCTTTTTTCCAGAATATTCCTAAGAATGGGTGAGGAAATGTTAATTGTATGGAAATGAGTCTCAGGTCAGTTTAAGATCATTAGGGGCTCCTCACTGTGTGCTGCAAAGGGACAACAGTCCTGAGGTACAACTTTGCTTCCTGGCCACAGTGGTTCTCACTCTCCCTCCTTACCCACTTCCCCATCATCTGTTTATCTTCCACCAGACCTAACAATGCCGTAATACCTACTATTAAATATTTATTATGAAGTAAATTAAAGAAATAAACACTTATCTTTAACAAGAAGAAACTGAGAAGAACGAAATTAAATGTTATATTCAAGGTTAACCATACGGCAGAGCCAGTATAGACGAGGGTCGTTTAAGTCCAGCCCAGGATTATCTATTCATAGATTATTATTATTATGTGGCTTATTTTGACGATATAAAAGCTACTGAATAAATATATTTCTCTTCTTGGAATATACCAAAACTTTCATCTTAGCATTTATGTAAGATTTATGTAATTCTCATGAAATTAACTATTGCTCCTGACACATTAGCACAGATTGATTTATGTGATTAACCTATAGCAAGGAGTAAAAAAGAAAAAGTAGCAGAGAAGTTTCATGGATGCAGTGTTTAGTAGCAGGTAAAATGTAAGTGGTAGCAGCCACATACCTTTCAGGAAGACAGGTTTTAAATCTGAGAAGGAACATCTCTAAGCAAATACCAAAAGAAGAACTAGAGACAAATTCCCCCTTCCCCTTTTAATCTGCTTCTGGAGGTGGTGTAGGGAATGCAGTTGTAAAAATTTACATTTAAAATAATAAAAAAATAAAATGGTTATAAAATAACTGCCATTTTTCAAACATCTCTTCATAGCCAGTCATTATGCAATAGTGCAGTTTCTTAAGTGCCTGCTTTCAGCCACGTAGCACAGAAATCTCATGTTATTTATGTCTAAGAAATAGAATGAGGGTAAATAATGGCATTACTTACTGGTAGATTTAGATTTTTGACTCAACATCTTTTTGACCTATTAAAATCTTTATGTCAAAATACATGTTCACTAAACATTTTAGATATTATGAATAATAATAATTTTAAGGCAACATTTGGATTAATTCTCATTGTCAGGCTGATCCAAGAAAGTCTAACAGTACAGTGATATCTCATGTGCAGCAGACAAAAATATAAGCCGCAAAATGAGAAAGCCCTAGATCTATGTTGACACAGAAACTTATACTTACCAGATATGGGTTAAAATTATTTGAACTATTTTAATTTCACTTACTAATACTACAAAATTTGAATAAAATTCTGTACATGAAAAGACATTTTTCTTTTTTTTTTGAGACGGAGCCTCAAGCTATCCCCCTGGGTAGAGTGCCATGGCATTATACTCACAGCAACCTCCAACTCCTGGGCTCAAGCAAGTCTCCTGCCTCAGCCTCCCAAGTAGCTGGGACCACAGGCGCCCACCACAGCACCCAGCTATTTTTTTTAGTTGCAGCCATCATTGTTATTTGGTGGGCCCGGGCTGGGGATTTGAACCTGCCACCCTAGGTGTATGTGGCTGGCGCCTTAGCCGCTTGAGCCACAGGCGCCAAGCCGAAAAGACATTTTTCAGGGTTTAAGGAAAAATTATTTAGCAAGAGTCTACATTTGTTAAACAATTGGTAGCACTATTGTTAATGCTTTTTGAAATAATAAACTGGTTATTGTGATACAATGAACCAGAAACTTGTAAAACATACTGGACCTACTTCACTTCAAAATATCAATGATGATATGATATTTCTTTTTCAAATCCTTTTGAGAGTTTGTACAAATGTTATTATGAAATAATAAACCTTGTAAGTCAGAAAGGAAAAATAGAAGTACTCTATTTGAACAGAATTACTTATGCTTTAACCCAGGATAAACAATTATTAAATGACATTGATATAGGGCAGGTGGAGCCTCAGTTCAGGCTGCACCAGGCTGCTCGGGAGGACCTGCTTCCTGCCCCAGGGGTGTTGATGCCACAGGAAGAGGATAGGTGAGGACTGGAGAATGAAGTACAGCAGAGAGGGGTGAGCTGGGCAGGAGCCCAGAGGTCCCTAGGAAGTTGAGGGACACAATGGGCACAGCCTGTCCTGCTTCCGGTGCCAACCCCAGAACCACTGTATGACCTAGAGAGCCCTCCTCTGGCTGTGCTACTCCCCTGTGAGCATTTCACAGGCCCAAGTGTGATACAGGGTTCCCCTATTCAGGGATGAACAGGATCCCCCATTTTTCGAGGCCTGGGCAATTTCATGAAGAGAATGGCTCTTTCACCTGTCCCCGAGCAGAAAGGACTGTATCCATTCACTAATCACTCATTCACCTTGCCTTGAGAGGATGAGACCATGTGCATTCACTAATGCACTCATTCACCTTGCCCAAGCAGTAGGTATTGTATTCATTCCTTCGTTATCAAGTCCTGGCCAAATGTAACTACAAAGGACTCAAGCAACTTTATATAACCCTAGACAAAGAACTCAGGCGGAGAAGAGATTTTCCAACTTGGATTTTTTCCTCTACCAGGAGCTCTGGTGCTTTTCCTGTATCCCTTTCTGGCTAATAAATCATGTCTTACCAATGATCCTTGGTCTGTGAGTTCACTCTTCTAATCCCAGAAACCAATGACCTAGCGAAGAAAGAAATTCCAGTAACAGCAGTATTTGGTTTTAAATCATCCATGGGGCTTTATTAGTTCTTTCTAAAAAAACAGTTTATGTTTTGGGATTTGAATATCACTCTTCTACAGTTAACTAGTAGTATCATTTTTTTTTCATTTATTTTAAACTTTCTCACCTATAAAAAGGGTGAAATCAGCTAGAGGCCATAAAGTGTGGTCGTGAAAAACATGCAAGCTTCACTTTTTGAGTTTCAAATCTCAGTTTTTCCAGGATTTAAAATACAACTTTGTCCATGCTAGTAATGAAAATTGGGAAAATCACTAACTTCATTTTTCTCATCTGTGTAGTATGTATTATAAAAGCTTCAGAAATTAAAGGCAGGTAAGACATGTAAAGACTTTGTATATTGGCAGGCACTAACCTAAGCACAATAAATATAAATTGTTTTAACTGTTAAATTGCTCTTAAATATTAAAGTTTCATAATTCTATGTGTTTCTATATCAATTAATTTTCTAAAAAGGATGCACTAATGTTTTTTAAAAAGTCAAATGTGTCTGGCAAGTAACACACAAGTTGTTATTACTCGTGTTCACAAAAAATACTCATTATTTATACTGGACAACAAACAGAAAATTAGACTTTGTTGATTCATTAATGCCATTATATTTCTATTAGTTCTCTAGTTATAAAGGAAAGACAAACTCAGATATTGCTAAGTTCACTGACATTTAATCAAGGGTATTTTTAATCTTAGAATTAAATTTTCATATAAATCCATTGAGTATATAGGAGTATTTTTAAATATATAATCTTATAAAGGCACATTCAATTTTATCCTATTCATTTACCTACATATTTATATATGTATATATTTCTATATATATATCTTCATATGTGTATCTGTCTTTATATATATTGATATATATAACCATGGATATGACAATTTGAAATGATTAAATGGTATTAGCATTAAAATAAATGTGGGCAAATTAAATTTTTCCTGCTGAAACAGCAGGTATTGAGTAAATTATAATTTTTTTCATAAATATAGCATGAAGAAAGAATAAGTTTCCAAATATAATACACACATCATGGGAAAAAAAGATTGAAAAATTGTGTTAATATAAGCAAAGCAGCATGACAGAAAAGCATATTATGTTAAAAATCGTTTACATAAATTGATGCATTTTAAATGTGAGGCACAACTTAGCATATACTGAAAAGGATAGAATTTTCCACCAAAATTTGGCAAAAACATTTTTGTAGCAATTCAGACTTGAATATTTAGAAACAATGAAGCATTATGTTTGGCTGACCTGCTGGATTTATTCTTAGAGAACTTTTGTATAGGTTTGAAAGACCTATGTCCATTTATTTGTACTTAGAAACTATTATCATAGGCCTGCATTGACACTATCAGACACTTCTTATCTCTTATTTTTAGAAGATCTAATCACAACATTGACTGACAGTCTCTTCTAAACACAAGCTCATGTAAATGAATGAAACTAGTTGTCAGCACCAAACTATATCATCTTTCTGGCTAATATAAAGAGGTTGGGACCCTAGGGAAGATTAAGTTAATTTAATTCAAAGTAGCATTGTGATATCAATCACAATGCAGGTTTTTTTTCTTACTAACAAGTATACAATAAAGCTACATTGTTCCTTTGTTTAATTCCATAAAACTATACCTCAAGATAATGTTTGACTAATGCAGATTTCACTTTTAGACCTCTTACTTACCATTTTGATAATAAATTATTTTATTTGCTGTTATTTAACAAGTTTATAATTTATGCATGTAAGTCTGTGCACATGGTTACAATAGAAGATTGTGCATGATCAGCATGATTTTCTCCTTCATATACAAATATAGTTGCTTTCTACATATATTTCTCAAAATATATTTAAAGCAGTGTTCAAAATGCTATTATATGAACATACTAATCACTTTTAAAATGTTTGTAATGCATTTCTAACATGTTTATAAATAATAATTGTCAGTTGCTATCTTGACTAAGTATAGGCATCTGAATCCAGGATCTTTTTGTTTTTAAAGAGAAATCTCAAGTTACTGAGACTGAAATGTAAATATAGTTTGAGAGAAAGAAGGCAGGGATGGTTTGGTACATTACTACATTAGAAAATCATTCTTCATTAAGTTACTGTTTTTCCATAGGTTTGTTTAACATAGCCATCATGCATGTTGATTATAAATAGAATCTCTCTCCATTAATAGAGTTGATAGGTTTCATATTGCCTTACCAAGTTCTCTTGCAATTTTTTTTAATGTGTTAGGAAAAACAATTCCAATGTTTAGTTCACTTCATGCTTTACATAGGCAGCAAAATGAAAATCATTCACATTATATGTATGTCTGAAAATTTTTGAATTATATTTCTCCATTTTGGAATATATTATTGAAACATTTAATTGACTTTTGAGTAGGAACAAGAGATTTTAAGAATAATGACTATGAAACATTTTAGGTGACTTAAATGTAGAATCTATGGTTGGAAGTAAGGTGTTGGGAAGTAAGAGACATAACATTTCCCATTCATATTGCCACAAGAATATAAAATTACCTTCAGTTTCCCATCTTTCTGTGAAAACAAGAAGAGTCACTCAATGTTAATTATTTTTTTTTTTTACTTAAAATGTGTTGTTTTGGGAAAATATCACTCAAATAATCTTTCTCCCAAAGATTTCAAGATTATTTGTCTGTTTCAATTTTTAAATGTAGCATCTGAAAGGATAGAGAAGGTAATTTATTCTGTAGAAATCATTGAACTGAAAAAATTTTTCAAAGCCACCTTCAGAAAACGGGATTAGTGTTTGAGGAAGAACTTTAGACTTGTCAAGAAAAAAGAGATGCTATTTAAGGTCTAAGGACCACACCTATGGAGCAATTGCAAGGGTACAAGTCAAATCTGTCAAGTATAGAACATAAATGTCTTAACACAATGATCACATAAATGAGGAAAAGCTATGTTGATTGGTTTGATGTAAGCACGTCAGATTGTATTACAAAAATCAGCACATTGTAACCCATATATGCATAAATGTATTCATGATCTATATGTATTTGACTTATTAAAAAAAACTAGTTCAAAAGTCATGTAGGACTATAAAGAGATGAGAAGAAATATCTTGCCTAGATACGTCAGCAAGTGTAGTACACTTTTACATAAATGGACATTAAACTTGTTTTATATACGTCTAATTTGGTGGTGTGTCAAAGAAAGTCACAGGTACTATAATTCTAGCTCATAGCAGCTAGGTAAAAATATGCCTACTATTTGTTTAAACTATTACAATGAATAAAACAATAAAAAAGAAGGAGTTGTTATTGCCATAAAATATTACTAATTCTAGAATTACAAATAATTCTGATTAGTCTGATGTTTCGTTGATCAAATTTTTGTTTGTAAAACAGGCTTATTGTTTTTCAAACAAGCTCACGATAAACTCCAATACCATTTGAAAATATTACTGAACATCTGCAATGCTTTTGGGAAATAAGAATAAAACATACAAATAAACAAGCAAGGGAAAACCTGGCCTTGGAGTTTCTAATGAAACACAGTGGAACTCATGGGTTGAACTTTCTCCCCACAAAATTCAAATGTTGAAGTCCTAACTCCTGTGATCTAATTTAGAGATAACATCTTTACAAAGGTACTCAAGTTAAAGAGAATTCATTAGGATGGGTCACATTCCAATGTGACTGGTCTCTTTATAGAAAGGAGAAATTTATAGAGATATACACACATAAAGGGAAAAGATGATAAGAACATGGAGATGGCAATCTACGAGCCAAACAGAAGGGAACTCTTTTGCCAACCAGAAACAACTCTTTCCCTTGATGACCTCAGAAAAATACAAATCTGCCAATTCCTCATTTCAGATTTCTAGCATCCAGAAATATGAGACAATAAATTTGTTTAAGTCAACTCTAGCTGTCTGTGGTACTCTGTTACAGCAGTCCTTGAACACTAATATACCTACAATATCTTGAAGTACAAAATAGTAAAATATAGACCTTCTATTTGATCCCACAATCCCATTAATAGGTATCTAACCGAGAGAAAAAAAATCATTTTATCACAAGAACATCTGCACTTGATGTTTATAGAAGCTCAATTCACAACTGCAAAGAACTGGAAACAACCCAAGTACTCACCAATTCATGAATGTATTAATAAACTGTGGTATATGCATATGCTACGAAATATTATTCAACCATAAAAAATATGGAGACTTTAAGTGGTATTTTGGAGATATAGGAAAATAATGTCATTTATGCAGCTAATTTAAGAATAGATTAAAAGTAGGTAAAAATGTACAATGGTGTACTATTTAACAAAATATCCTACTGCTGTAAATTTATCTTAAGAAACAGAAAATCTGTAAAGGCTGTTTATGAATAATTTTCTTGAAATTATGTTTTCTAAAAATTTAGATATTTTCCTCAAGAAATCAGAAAAGGTTAAGTAAACTTTACATAGAGCGGTGGTTCTCAACCTTCCCGATGCCACACCCCTTTAATGCAATTCCTGTGGATCGTGACCCACAGGTTGAGAACCACTGACATAGTGAAATTAGGAGGAAGAAAAACAGAAAATTGCATAAATAGTGTACAATAGAGAACCAGCAAAAGGATATTAATTCTAAAGCAAGTTAAACTGATCTCCCATCATAAAACTGACTTAGAGAAAAGGAAAAGAGCATAAATTTTCAATGTCACAGGCAAAAATGCCAAAAACAGTCTAAACTCTGCACATAATTAAAAGCTAACAAGAGTGTTTTAAGAACAACTTTATGACAAAATTGTAAATTTTAACATATATTCAAAAGTCAGCATGCATTCAGATGTGTTTGGCTATTTTTTAACTTCTTTTTAATAAGATAGTTTCTGGAAAACCCTTCATTCCTTTGTTGATACTCAAGCTTGTCCAAGTCACTGCCCATGTATTAACCTCAACCATGTCACTCTCAATAGCCTTTTCATCATTTCAGTGTCAAACATCTCAATCTGACTGTGATCAACAACTGAAACTGATATTTGCTCTAGTATCCTAATTCAAATAACACTTAGATCTCTCCAGCACCTTCCACTGATCCGGTTTGCCGCTTTTTCTTGTACTTCTCTCCCTACATGTCTTCACTTCTCTCTTTAGCCAACTTAAATTCTAGGAAACCATTAACCCTCCCTTGAATATGCCCTCATATATCTTGACTTCATTTATTTCCTTGGGTACATCACACCCTTGGTTAGAACCAGCTCTTCATCTATGTGCAAGATAGTTTTCCTAGTGGCTTTGGAACTACACAGTTCTCCCTCTTATTTTCTCTTTGTAGTTCTCAAGAATAACCACAGAATGTACTGGGAATGCAACATCCTGGGATAAGGAGGAACTAGCCAGAACAGTATGGGCTGTTCTTGTTCCCCTTCCCCCCAAGAAAGAGAATGTCTTCAACTCTCAAGCCCAGATAATCATGTTTCTCTGGGATATATAATAAAACCCAGGGCCAGCTGCTTTCTGGGGTCCCTCAGCTGTGGTGCAGATGGACATGGTCTGTCGAGACTTCATTTACCATAAGCATCAGTTTGGGGCATCAGCTCTTCTAGAATCCTAGATTGTTTTCATGCATTACTGTCTATCTATATGTAAGAAATATGATTCATGAAACGAACTTGTTGTGTATAGGTGTGTTGGATCTGACCAGACACAGACTAGTTGGTAATCAGTGCACAGTGAACGTGCATCAAACCTACCCCTTTTCCTTCAATTTGAGATGGAGAGAGGAGGTGGGGGGAGAGGGGAAGTGGAAAGGGGATTGGTGTGCTTCCACTTAATGGGCACAATGTGGGGGTGTATGCCACACTTCCTAGGGATGGGACACAACTACAATAGGGACCATATTTAACAAATGTAAACATTGTAATCTTAATACTTTGTACCCTGAAATTAACCTGAAATTAAAAAGAGGAAGAGTAGGAGGAAGAAGAAGAAGAAGATGATGATGATGATGACCACCACCACCACCAGTCACTTGTTTTAGCCCTAGAACAACAAAACAAACAACAAAAAACATCTACTCCTTTCTTGTATCTGTTAGAGAAGAAATGGCTAGATAAAAACCAAAACAATGCTAAAAATGTCACTTTAACTAAACTGAACATTGTCTCACTGAAACTAAAAGCTAAAGCTACCCAGAAATGACACTGCATTTTCCCATGCTCTTACTACTCTACAGTTCTCAGTGACCAGTTCCAAACTTCCACTCCCGCTCTAACATTCCAGCGTCGTCTCCCTGTCTTCTTTGCCAGCTCATGACCTTGCCTCCTATTCAATGAGAACACTAAAGATAGGGGGCATAGCTTTCTCCACCACCTTTCCCACGCACCGTGCTCATTTAGTGTGCCTTCAAAGTTTTATTATGTATAAACCATCTCTGCTCCTAGCTAAGGCCAGATGCTCCATTTATATCCTAGATCTAGCCTTTCTCACCTGCTCAGTGACATGACCACAGGATGGCATTTCTCCTTTTTTGCATCACCCTTGGCTGTTCTCCACAAGATCAAACTCTTCCTTTCCTCATCTTAAAAATAAAAATAAAACCCAAAATCCAAGCTAAATATATTTTTTTCTTTTTAAACCCATTTATATCTCTAACTACCTTATCTAATTTCCTTACATAAATCTCCTAAAGTGGCCATCTTTATTGACCACTCTAATGTCACTCCAACCATTTCCTCTTGAAACCACTCCACTCAGGCTTTCATGATAAGCAGAACTGTTTTTGTTCCAACATCAATGGTTTCCACAATACTGTAATGATTTAGAATCTTTTATCTTAATGGAGATATTAACGATGTTTAAAATAGTGATGACTCCCTCCCACGGAAAATATTTTCTTTCCCTGGCTTCCAATATACAAAACTCTCTTGCTTTTGCTTCTAACATGGACCACATTCCTTCTGAGTCTTTGCTGAATTTTCCTCATCTGACTTTTTAAGCAGGCGGAGCATCCGGGACTCAGCCCTTGGATCTTTCCCATTTTCTTTACACACACATTCAGTAGCTCATCTTGTCCAGCATCAGGATTTTAAACATCCTTTCACACACCAAGAACTTTAAATTATAACTCTCCTGTTAGTGTAGTTTTACATATCCAGTTTCCTGTAAGATATCTATTTTTGTATGGCTAATAATTGTATCAAATTTTGTATGTTCCAGTTGATCTAATACTTACAGCAATACCATCTGCCTTCACAACCTGTCCATTTTAATAAATTACAACTCCACTTTTCCAGTTGTAGAGGTAAAAAAAATCTGATTAGTGATTTCTCCCTTTTTCATGATTTTTCTGTTAGCAAAAATGGACTTAAGTATATATATACTCCTATTCCTCATTATGATAGAAAATATAAAGCGCAAAACTTTTACCTTCCTGCACAAGGTGCATGAGAACCTGAGACAATTTAATGTTCTATTTCTTCATCTTCTTTTTCCACATCAATCACCTGTTACTTAAGTCATTATCACACTTCCCATCACCCAAATGTCACCACTTTCATATGCCTATATACTCCTATTTCTTCACACATTATTCTATCTTAGAATGTTCTTGTTATGAGTTCATTCAATGAAATTCCTTATTTTTACATGTATTCATTGAGTGTTTGTAGGTTTCCCTGACTTTGATGGGTAAATTTGTCCTTACCTTCCCTGAACAGATAAACCAATTACATGCAGCATCTGAATGAAAATCCTGTGTCTATATTTCCCATTTCTCTAGAGATTTCTCACAGACAAATTCTATGTGTATTAAAATCTCTCTCTTGAGCACCCAAAGTAGTGCATGTAATATATTAGAGATTGAATGAATAAAAGAATGGTTTAAAAATCAAACATTACATTATTGATTTATCAGTAATCAATTTAAAACCTACATGGAAACTGGTTTATATATTCTTATGTTTGGCACATGGTACCATAGCAAATATCACAAATGCCATGATTAGGTGTGTGTACATTTTATTTAAAACTCTACATATACATTTTACATATGTAAAGTTTACATATATATATAAAACTCTACATTTTATAGAAAATATAAATACATATTTTATACATATTTTATATGTAAAATATAAAAACTTTACATTTACATTTTTATACATCTATCTGGGTAATGAAGCAGCCAAAAGTAATCTGGGAATATACATTATTCTGGAAAAATATTCATTAACAAAGGTAATATACAAGAAAAGATTGCTGTAGTGAAGAACATTTCCTAAATATCAGAATTAAAAGGAACACAGAGAAATTCAAATGAATAGACTGATTCAATATAAAAGACAAAATAACATCAGTCTATGTCAAAGAAAGTCTTTAATATAAAGCTGTTTTCATCTAGGCTATTTTTTAAATGACAAAATAAAATGTATCACTTGAAAAATAATGACAGAAACAATAATTTCACTCTAACTGGGAATATCATTTTCAAATTGTTCCTGATTAACTGTGGTGGGGACTATTTGAGGAGACCAAAACAATCAATTTATTTGACAAGAGCTATAAGTACTATAAAGGATTTGACAACGCGTTCTGATATATTCAAAATTGTAGGAGGACACACAGTAACAGTGCTGTAGTACCCTTAGAGGAGCTATTTCCTTTCTAACCATTTTTATTTGCTGTGTCTTTCCAACACAAAAAATAATTTACCAATAAAAAATGTCAATGATTTATTAGACCCAGGGACAACAATGTTTTCAATATTATTTTATTTTCTTTTAAAAAAAAATACTCAAGTTGCTATTACTACATCAAATTTGCTATATTGAACAAAATCATAGGTAACTCCTAAATGACTTTCAGTAAGTGAAATAATAGTGATTATTTTTCAAAGTTTCAGGCAGGTCTTATTGCTTTCCATTCCTTTATTTTTCTCTCTGCCTTCCTTCCTTACCTTTTTCTTTCCTACCTCTTCTGATGCCTTATGTTCATTCTTCCCTCCTTCCCTTCCTTCTTTCCTTCCTTTTCTTCCTCCTTTCTTCCTTTCATCATTTCATCAAATACATACTGACCATATAGTTTAGAATACTATTGTTTATATAAACAAATTGGATGGCTCAATTATGCTTTGATGAAGTTATCCTATAGTTAAAGATATGGTGTGAGTATAACATATTAACTTGAGGCAAAAGTCACATATAGTTATGTATATAACAATGCCACATGACAAAGTTACTTGAGTGATGTCGATTTTAATGAATTAAGCTATCAGTTTAGGATTAAATAGCCAGACAAATCTTAGTGGAAGATAAAGGGATTGTATAGACATTTGAATAATTAATTTTTAGGGTTTCTATATGAAGAGAGTATCAAATAACTGTACAAGGAAAGTTAGAATGTGGATATTTAAAAACAGTGATGTACCAACTGGCCACATTTTAGTCAAGGACAGACTGCATATATCACAGAGATTTCATTAGATCATCATTTTTTCAAACTTTTTTTTATCTCAACGCACACTAGAATTTATAATTAAACTTCTGTGGCACACTTAAATTATGCGGATCAAAAAAAGAGTGCACTTACCATACTTTGAACTTCTTTCAAAAACAATTTAATTAATAATCTTTAAAAATTTTTCAGGACACCTAAATCTTCTCATGGTACACTGATGTGCCATGGTACACTGAAAAATCACTCTTAGATAGTGGAGCTGAATAATTTCTGTCTCTTAGGAACATCATAGTTGATGTAAGATCATATTGCAGTGCATTAACTTTTTTATGTGCAGATATGTTTAGATACATAAACACTTACCATTGTGTTAGAATTGCTTACGGTCTTCAGTAGAGTAACACAGTGTACAGCTTTATAACCTAGAAGCAATAGGCTATTTTATGTAGCCTGAGTGTGTAGTAGGGTCTACACTCTGTCATGTTCACAGAACAAGATCTCATAATGATATTTTTCTCAGAACATGTCTCCATTGAAAAGTTATGAATGCCTGCATTTATAATTTTTACTTTCTTTTTTTAACCTCACTTCATTCTAGATATGTAAACAAAATCTTAATATACAGCTGGATTCAAGATTAATTTGAGATAAATTTTTTCTTTTTTTTAAATTAAATCATAGCTGTGTACATTAATGCAGTCTGGGGTACAATGTGCTGGTTTTATATACAATTTGAAATATTTTCATCAAACTGGCTAACATAGTCTTCATGACATTTTCGTAGTTATTGTGTTAAGACATTTATATTCTACATTTAGTAAGTTTCACATGTACCCTTGTAAGATGCACCGTAGGTGTGGCCCCAC
>NW_003852578.1:1132329-1133220 GCF_000181295.1 Otolemur garnettii
TTTTACTTTACATTCCTTTTTTTCTTCAAAATCATTTTCAGATCTTTCTATCTTTTCCTTCAGTATCTATCTTTCAATGTAGAGCATCTTTTAACATATTCTTATAAATTTTGACTTACTATGTATATTTAAGTATGATGCCTTAAAAAGCACATGGACACTTTCTCATATGACAGGGACTTTCAAATGCAATAATAAACAAAGATTTCATTAGTCATCTTGGGGGGCTAGAAAAAATATCATCAATTGTGTGGCTTAGATAACAGAAATTTAGTTTTTGACAGTTTTGGAAACTCCAAGTCTAAGTTCAAGATTTTTTCTGACAACTCTCTTCCTGGTGTTCAGACAATCACCGTCTTACTATGTCCTCACATGGCTTTTCCTTGGAATGTACATAGGAAGAGATGTCTCTTACTTGAACAGTAATCACTACAGTACCTGGCTTTAACATTATATCAGGGAAAGAAGCACTGGAGAGAGCAGGAAAGGCAATGTTGCATTGCCTACAATACCCTTTCCCCAGACTCCAGAAGTGATAAACCAACCTGTCCGCTGGGAAGAGAATCTGTATGCCTTTGGAGGGAGAGTGAAGGGATTATAGGAGTTTCCTTTAGAATTCCAGGCCACCCTGACACAGGGAAACACAACTCATGGCAGAATTGTGCTAGTGCCACACAGGAAGCATTTAGACCAGCGTGGCTAGATGGGAATCCTCCACCCCAGCAGTAGGAAACTGAGTTCTTGCTAGCTCTAAAAACATCTGGTAGAAGGCAGCCAGAGGGCCAAGAATAAATTCATAAGGCATCAAGCCACAAAGGCTTCAGTTCTTGGGCAAGTCTGGAAGCTGTGCTTGCTAGAATAAGTGTTGTGCCCAGGAGTTCCATAAAGAGT
>NW_003852578.1:1133936-1136961 GCF_000181295.1 Otolemur garnettii
TCTTTCTTTCTTTTTTTTTTTTTTTTTTTTGAAAGCTTGCAGTCTGGAAATTTGCCAGGAGTTAACTGGTATTTTTCCATTATAGCCTAGGCCTGACACCTTTCTGTCTTAGCCTAGGCCACTAGGCCTAATAGAAGGTGTACATGTTTTGCATGTGACCCAGAGAGAACAGCACACCTGTTTGTGCCTCTGTTACATCTGTCCTGACTCTATGCAGTGCCACTTGGAAAGAGTCTTCTTCCATCAGGGGAAGGGAAAGGGAAGAATGCAAAGAATGCAGTCTCACAGCTTGGATATCAGCTCTGCCATAGTAAGAATCCTAAAGCCTCTGACCGCAAGCCTTAGCTCTAGGACACCATTTCTAGACCCACTCTGGGTCAGAAGGAAACCTGCAGCCCTGAAGGGAAGGACCTAGTCTCTAGCAACCCAGAACAGAGAGAGAAAAAAAAGAGTGAGAGACTTTGCCCAGTAAGCCAGGGAACTCTATTGTTCTTACCCAAGTCCACTAACACAGCACCACTAGAAGTCTGTAATAGTCACAGCATTACTGAGATTTTGGGTACCCTCAGCGCTGATAGGATCACAGTACACAAAGGCTTAGATCACAGCACTCAATTGCCTTTGAATACCTGAAAAACTTTCTTAAGGATGGATTCTAACAATCCAAGACTAGGAAGATTAGAAAAAATATGATACACGGCCATCAACAAATATCCACGTGCATCAAGAACATCCAGGGAAACTTGACCTCACCAGTGTACAAGTGACAATCCCAGAGTGATGAAGATGAGAGACTTTTAAGACAAAGAATTCAAAATAGGTGTTCTTAAGAAGCTCAATAAAATTTGAGACATTACAGAGAAGGAATTCAGAAGCATATCAGAGATATCTGACAAAGATAATGCAATAATGAAAAAAATCGAGCAGAAATTGTGCAGCTGAAAAATTCAATTGACAACCTGAAAAATGTGTCAGAATCTCTACATAACAGAATTGATGAAGAAGACAGAAACAGTCAAGAGAAAAAAAAAAGAATAAAGAAAGAAATACAACATGCCTATTATCCCATAAAAATGTCCTTCTAACAAGAAGGAGAAATGAAGACTTTCCCAGACAAACAAAGCTGGGTATTCCATCAATACCAGACCTATGTTATCAGAAATGTTAAAATAAGATTTTCAATCTGAAAGTAAAGGACATTAATAAATAAAACATCTGAATGTATAAAAATTCCTTATAACTATAAGTACACAAAGACAGAAACCTCTATTGTTGTAAATATGGTGTATAAACCACTTATGTCTTGAGTAAGAAGACTAAAAAAGCAACCATCAAATAAAATACAATTACTTTTTTGAGAGATAGTTAAAAATATATAAAAGGAAACAGCAAAGTGTCAGAGGGTATAAAGTTAAAGCAAACAGTTTCTTTTAGATTGAAATTTGCATGTTCCTTTTTTTGTAAGCAAAGTTAAGTTGTCATCTGTTATAAAATGCTTTTGCAAGCTTCATGATAATATCAACTTAGAAAGGCCTACAACAAATAGAGAAATAATGAAAAGCAAGAAATTAAAGTACTCCACCAGACAAAATCACTTTTACATAAAGGAAGAGGGAAAGAAGGATAGAAGGAAGGAAAGAAAGACCACAAAACAACCAGAAATAAAACAACAACAGGGCAATTGTAAGTAACTCATTCCATAAGGCCTATATCATCCTGTTACCTAAACCACAGAGAGACATAGGGGAAAAAAAAGAGAGAGAAAGAAAGAAAAAAAAGAAAAAAGAAAAAAAAACAAAACTATAGGCCAGTATCTCTGATGAGTAAAAATACAAAAATTCTCCACAAAATACTAGCAAACTGAATTCAACAACACATTAAAAGATGATTCATAGTAATCAAGTGGGATCTTCTCAGGGATATAGTAATAGATTAAGATATGCAAATCAATTAAATCTATCTGTCATATCAACAGAATGAAGGACAAAAACTATATTAGTATTTGCATTGATTCTGAATAAACATTCAGATATTTCAACATCCCTTTATGATAAAAAAAATTCCTTAAAAATTAGATATGGAAGGAACATAACTTAACATGCTACTAGCCACATATGACAAACTCAGAATTAGTATGAAATGAAGTGACAGATGCTAGAGAAGGATGGACCCCACTTCAGATGTAATTAACTGTAGAAATTTATTGATAATTTGATAAACCTGCAGGTGCACCTGCAGGGGACTGTTGTGGTGGGCCAACAAGCAGCCTTGAATAACAGGGGAGAAGACTTTTTATACTTTTATTCTGCATAATCATGGCTGGTCAGCAAGCTATCGCAATACAGAAGCTAATTACAGCAGTTAGCACAACTCAATACAGCTGAAGGGTCACAAGGTAAGGTTACATCATTTACACAACTTAGATGGGGATACATATTGATTCATAAATTACAAGATACATCACAAGTGTATTACTTCATGATCTTAAGATGAGGGTCACATAGTTCAGGGGTACAAAACAAGTGTTGGGTAAATTTCCTAGAACAACTTGGGACCTTTTCATCAAGGGCTCAAGCCCTCCCTTCTCTCAACTCCTCCCTGCATACTTCCTTAATTTCCGGCTGCTTCTCTACCCTTGAGGGGGCTGAGACTAAAAGCCTTAGGAAAGGTTTCCTTTTCAAGGGTGGTGGGCTTGTTCCCCACTAGACTTAGGGAGGGGGTCAAGGGCTGGGGGCTTGGTTATTACAAGTATAATATTGAATGAAGAAAATCTGAAAATATTTCCTCCAATATCTAGAACAAGATAAGACGCCCACTTTACCCACTGTTATTCAACACAGTATGAAAAGTTCCAGTTAGAGTAAATGGATAAGATAAAGAGATAAAGGATATCCAAAGTAAAAAGGAAGAGATCAAATTGTCCTTGTTTGAAGACAATAAGATCTTAGAAAGGAAGAAGTTAAATTGGCCTTATTTGAAGATAATACGCTCTTATACCTCAAGAAATCTGAAGACAAAAAAAAAA
>NW_003852578.1:1137020-1140514 GCF_000181295.1 Otolemur garnettii
AAAAAAAACCAAAAAGGGACACAACTCCCTTTACTACAACTTCAAAGAAAATGAAATACCTAGGAATATACCTAACAAAAGAGGTGAAGGACCTCTATAAAGAAAACTATGAAACCATAAGAAAAGAAATAGCAGAGGATATTAACAAATGAACAAACATATCATGCTCATGGCTGGGAAGAATCAACATTGTTAAAATGTCTATATTTCCCAAAGCAATCTACAGATTCAACGCTATCTCTATTAAAATACCAACATCATACTTTCAAGACTTGGAAAAAATAATTCATTTTGTATAGAACCAGAAAAAACCCCGTATACCTAAGGCAGTTCTTAGTAATAAAAACAAAGCCAGGAGCATCAGTCTACCAGACTATAAGCTGTACTACAAGGCCATAGTGGTCAAAACAGCATGGTACTGGCACAAAAATAGAGACATAAACATTTAGAATCAAATATAAAACCAGGAAATGAAACTAACATCTAACAATCACCTAATCTTCCATAAACCAAACAAGAATGTACACTGGGGGTAAGAATCCCTATTCAACAAGTGGCACTGAAGAACTGGATATCCACATGTAAAAGCCTGAAACTGGACCCACACCTTTCTCTGCTCACAAAAATTGATTCATAGATTCATTGCTCATAAAAATTGATAGATAAAATACCTAAATTAAAGGCATGAAATAATAAAAATCCTCAAAGAAAGCACAGGAAAAACACTTGATGATATCAGCCTGGGGAAAGACTTTATCAAGAAGACTTCTGTGGCAATTGCAACAAGAACAAAAATAAACAAATGGGATTTAATTAAACTGAAAAGCTTCTGTATAGCTAAGGAAACAACAACAAAAGCAAATAGACAACCTACACAATGGGAAAGGATACTTGCATATTTTGAATCAGACCAAAGCATAATAACTAGAATCTATAGAGAACTCAAATTAATCCACATGAAAAAAGCCAACAATCCCATATATCAACCTGCAAGAGAGATGAATAGAACCTTCTCTAAACAAGACAGTTGAAGGGCTAAAAAACATGAAAAAATGTTCACTGTCCCTAATTATTAGAGAAATGCAAATCAAAACCACCTTTAGATACCATCTAACCCCAGCGAGAATGGCCATCATAAAATCTCAAAACTGCAGAGGCTGGTGTGGATGTGGAAACAACGGAATATGTTTACACTGCTGGTGGCATCCAAACTAATACAACCCTTTGGTAAGGAAATATGGAGAACCCTCAAAGAACTCAAACCAGACCTCCCATTTGATCCTGCAATCCCATTACTGGACATCTACTCAGAAGGAAAAAAATCCTTTTACCATAAGGACACTTGCCCTGGACTGTTTATTGCAGCCAATTTATAATTGCCAAAATGTGGAAACAGCTTAAATGCCCACCAACCCAAGAATGGATTAATAAGCTACGGTATGTATATGTATACCATGGAATACTACTCAGCCATTAAAAAGGGTGGAGACTTTACATCCTTTGTATTAACCTGGTTGGGAGTGGAACACATTATTCTTATTAAAGCATCATGACAATAGAGGAGCATGAATCTTATGTACTCAATTATCATGTGAGGACAATTAATGACCTAGTACATAGTGGGTGGTAGGGGAAGAAAGAGCAGAGAGAAAGAGGAGGAGGGAGGGGTTGGGGAAAAGGAAGAGCAGAGAGAGGAAGGGGAAGGGGGTGGGGGTTTTGGTGTGTGACATATCTTTTGGTGGTGAGAGACAATTATAAAAGGGACTTTACCTAACAAATGCTATCAGTGTAACCTGGTTTCTTGTACCCTCCGTGAATCCCCAACAATAAGAAACAAAGAAACCAAAAAGGAATCCCATTTACAATAGATACAAATAAAATAATATACCTAAGAATAAACTAAACCAAAGTAGTGAAAAATCTCTACAATGAAAACTATGAAATATTGATCCAAGAGATTGAAGAGAACATGAAATAGTGAAAGATTCCATAATCACGGATTGGCAGAATCAATATTGCTAAAATGCCCATGCTAATCAAAGTAATCTACATATTCAATGTAATTATTATCAAAATCCTTCACAAAAAAAGAAAAAAAATAATTATAGTAAGCCAAAACAGCCTGCTACTGGTATAAAACAAGACATGTAGACCAATGTAATAGAATAAAGAACTTAGAAATAAACCCACACACATATAGTGAATGTAATTCTCACAAAGTTGCCAGGAACATATATTAGGAAAAGACAGTCTCCTCAATAAATGATGCTGGAAAAACTCTATATCCCTATAAAAAAAATAAAGCAAGACCTTTTCTCTCACTTTTTTACAAAAATCAAGTCAAAATGCATTAAAGACTTAAATCTAGGACCTAAAACTATGAAATCTACTAAAAGAAGGCATTGGGTAAATACTCTAGGACAGAGGTCTGGGCAAAAACTTTTTGAGCAATACCCAAAAAGAAAGCAACCAAAGCAAAATTGGACAAATGGGATCTTGTCAATCAAACCCATAAAATGAGAGAAAATATTTACTAACTACTCATCTAGAGATATTGATAACCAGAATATAAAGAAAAGCTTCAACAACTCAAAGGAAAAAAAAATCAAATAATCCAATTAAAAATGGGCAAAGCAGCCAAGTAGACATTTCTTAAAAGAAACCATACAAATTGCAGGCAAGTATATGTAAATATGCTCAATTACACATCATTAGTCATCAGTATAATACAAATCAAAAGTACAGTGAGATAGAATCTCACTCGAATTAAATGTCCTTAATGAAAAAGACAAGCAATGACATATGCTGGCAAGGAAGTGCAGAAAGGAGAAACCTTGTATACTGTTGATGGGAATGTAAGTTTTTGCAACTGCTGTGGAGAACAGTATGGAGGTTCTTCAAAAACCTAAAAACAGAACTGCCATATGTTCCAGCAATCTCGGTACATACTCAAAAGTTAGGAAATCAGTATATTGAAAAGATACTTGCATTCTTGCATTTACTGCAGCACTAGTCACAACAGCTGATATTTGGAATCAACACATTTGTCTATCAATAAATGAATGGATAAAGAAAATGTGGTATATATACACAGTGGAACATTGTTCAGCCTTATAAAAAGTATAAAATCTTATCACTTGAAGCAATATGGATGAACACGAAAACATTACATTAAGTGAAATAAACCAGGCAAGGAAGGGCAATCCCCCATGCTCTTACTCATATGTGAGAGATTTATATTAAACCAACTGATCTCATGGAGACAAAGTAGAATGATGGTTACCAGGAGCCAGTAAGGATAGTAAGGAGGGGAGAGAAATGGGGAATGGTTAATGGGTGCAAAAATATAGTTTGAGAGTTAGATAAAATGAATAATATCTGACTGTACAGAAAAGTGACTATAGGAGACAATAAGTTATGATACACTTGAAAAAGCTCAAAGATTGAAATTGGAAAGTTTCTAACACAAAGAAATGATAAATGCTTGAGGTGAT
>NW_003852578.1:1140700-1160854 GCF_000181295.1 Otolemur garnettii
AAAAAAATCTGGATCCAATAATGAGGTATTTAGCATTTTGTTGTTGTTTAGAAAATTAAAATTCTAACTTCTGATTATTAACACACAAGTCAGATGAAGAATATAACATGCATAATTGTCTTTTTTAAGTGCCTTTCTAATGAGGATGTATAGAATATACAATATAGTTAAATAAGTTAAAATTTGTATAAAATCTCAATTACTGTTAACATCACCTCTATTTTCATAGGTTAGTGTTGGGATTTTTAATATTTCAAGTAATATAAAATATTTTAACATCAAAATATCAGAGTAGATAGTCAAAATACTTTTATATTTTATAAAGAAATACTATATATTACTCTATTTATTTAATAGAGGTTGAGAGCAGATGTTTTTAAAAAGATTATTATGTCATTTCAAGTTTAGCATCAAATACCTTATTTAGCAAATGTTATATATAAAGCTGAAAGTATATGCCATATAAAAATATGTTATGAAATATTCATATTATTTAAAGTAACTATAGGAAAAGATAAGTACTATTCTGAAAACCTATTAAATTTGCTAAAATATGTTGAAAAAGAGAGCAAGCCATCCAGGAAGAGAAGATAACAATTTATTTTATTATAATTGAGACAGTAGAGCAATTTCTTCATTCTTCTGCTGACAAATGATTTACAGAATAGGGTTCTAATGACAAAAAATAATCATTTGAGAAAAAGAAATTTTGTGAAATGGATATCTTCAAATATTTACCTGTTTTAAATGTGTTCTTAGGAATAAAAACTAGAAATTATTTTTAATCAACAGGAAGGATATGAAGTCAGGAAAAAGAAGGTCGAACTTCTAAGAGGGAAGAAAGGGATGATGATGATTTAAAAAATGCTGAGATGACATTTCTATAGCAGGTGTAATATGCTACACTAGACCAGTAAGATGACAAGTTTTAGGAAAACTATTAATATGTTTAGTGGTGGACTGGTGAATATTTAGCTAACAACATTTCAAGGAAAATAAAATAGAGTAAAATCCTCATTTTAGAACATTTGCTAATTTCTATGGTATGAATATTCATATTAGCATGAAAAAGTAAAGTCACTGAAGATTTGGAATGAGATATGCATAGTTAGCTCTGGTTCTAGCAGGCTTCAGTACACCTCTTATATCTAAGGAAAAAATACGCTGGTCAAATAAGTAACTTGTTTGTTAAGTGTTTTATTAATGCGTTCTATCAGATTGCTTGAGAATGAATTAATCATAGCCATGTAGGAAACTTCACAATGAGGAGAAGGCAGTTATTAACTCCAAGAAGGCCAACAAGTACATTAATAACCCGGGGGGGGACACAATAAATAACTATTGATTTAAAAAAATCCATGATTATAATTTTGTCATAGGAGAGTAGAGTGTATTTTCTTTCATCATAGAAAATCAATGGATAATATCTAAAATAAAAATTATAAATAAATACTTTTTAAATAATTAAAAATTATTTCTTATTATACATAAAATTTTTAAGTATTATAAGAAACAGCACAAATAATTAAAAATAGTAAACTTTAGGGAATAAATGGTCAAGTGAAAAATGTGATGTTCTTCTAAAAGCTTTGTAGTATAATTTGAAAATTTAATCTGTTTTTATAAAATAAAATTTAAACTTGAATAATCATCAGATTGTTTTATGTTTTTGATTTGTACTGTGAATAGGTGCGTATTCTTGTTTAAAAGAATGTTCTTTCAGTTTGTGCACAATGCCTCATGCCTGTAACCCTTGAACTTTGGAAGACCTAGACAAGAGGATTACTTCAGATCAGAGCTTCCAGACCAGCATGAGAAATAGAGACATTTTTTCCTACAAAAAATTTAATCATTAGCTGGGCACGGTGAGGAACACTACAGGAACCAGCTACTTAGGAGGTTGAGGCAGGTGGATGGCTTGAGCTCAGCAGGAGTTTGAGATTGCAGTGAACTATAATGACAGCCCTGCACTCTAGCCTGGGCAGCGGAGTTGCATTGGCAACAGGACAAAACGTGAAGCTCTGGATTCTCCTTTACCCTATGAACAAACTTAATGACTCCAAATATGATGAATGCAAAGAAATGTATAATGAGATACATTATAATCAAACTGTCAAAAGTCAAAGATGAAGAATAAATTTTGAAACCAAAAAATATAAAAAGAATCTCTATTAATAATATCAGTGGACTTTTTTTTTTTTTTTGCAGTTTTTGGCTGGGGCCGGGTTTGAACCCACCACCACCGGTATATAGGGCCAATGCCCTACTCCTTTGAGCCACAGGTACCACCCTCAGTGGACTTTTCTGCAAAAACAGGTGGTGCCTGTGGCTCAAAGGAGTAGGGCACTGGCCCCATATGCCAGAGGTAGCGCGGGTTCAAACCCAGCCCCGGCCAAAAACTGCCAAAAAAAAAAAATAAAAATAAAGACTTTTCTGCAAAAAAACTTAGAGGTTAGAAGGGAGTAGCATAATATATTCAAAGACCCGGCGGGGGGGGGAACCTGGTAATACTGGTAACCAAGAATACTGTAACTGGCAAATCTGTCTTTCAAAAATAAAGGAGAGATTCTTACCCTAACAAATAAAACCTTAGGGAGTTCATCACCACTGAACCTGATTTATAAAAAATGTCAAAGAGAGTTCTTCAAATTAAAAAGAGAGGGTTCTAAAAAGCAACACAATAGCTTAAAAAAGTCTAAAATGAACTGACAAAATACAAGGACAAATACAGACATAAAGACTCAAAGCATAGTGATACTAAAAAAATCAACAAAACCCAAAGGATAACTTAAAAAGGAGAAGGGAGGGACAAGCGAACAGTAAGACAAAGGACAATCATTAAGTGAATGAAAATACATAAACAAAATACTATGAAAAGGAAATAAGGAAAATGATACCATTTCTGATAGTACTGAAAAATAGAAAAATCATAGGGATAAGCTTAACTAAATCCTAACACTTGTATACTAAAAGAAATTAAAGATACAAAGGGAAAGATTATCATTGTCATGAATTTAAGAGTTCATATTAAAATATCCATACTGGCCAAGCTCAGTGGCTCACACTTGTAATCCAAGCACTCTGGTGTAAGGGTTAACAGAAATATTAAACTACATCGTAAGAGGAAGTGCTAGCCTAATTCAACCCCCACGTGAAAAGGCTGAATAAAGAGACCAGTGCTGGTAAGTAAACAGGATAGAACTAGCTACATTGTATAAGACTGAGACAGAAACGCAGAGCACAGCGCAGGGCCCCTCCGGTCAGAACAGCATAACCACTCCCCCTGTACTAACCACATATAAGATTGTATCGATCCCAAATAAACAGCTTCGGCTCAGCCTTCTCCCTATACTGTAAGAGTGGTTGTGTGATTGTGTCCACCCTTTCCTTCTCCCTCTCATACGCCGATCACGAACTCCCTGACACTGCCTGCCGGTCGGGCAGTGTCACTCTGGGAGGCCTAGGCCTGTGGATTGCTTGAGTGCAGGAGTTTGAGACCAGCCTAAGCAAGAGTGAGATTCTTTCTCTACTTAAAAAAAAAAACAGAAAAAACTAGCTTGGGTGTAGTGAGGTGTGCCTGTGGTCCAGCTACTCAAGGAGGCTGAAGCTGGAGGATTGCTCAAGCATAAGTTTGAGTTTGCCGTGAGCTACAATAATGCCACGGCACTCTACTGAGGGAAACAGAGTGAGACTGTCTCAAAAATAAGTAAATAAATTAATAAATAAATAAAATCCATACTACCCAAATTATTCTGCAAATTAATTGCAATCATTCATCTTAATCACATTTTTTGCAGAAATCTAATAAAAAAATTTTAAAATTCATATGGAAACACAAAAGACTTTGAATGTCCAAAACACTCTTAAGAAAGAACAAAGCTTTAAGTATTGATATGAAAATATTGCTGTATGAAAAAAAGCAATCATCAGAGTGAAAAGGCAATCTACAGATTAGAAGAAAATATTTGCCAGTCATAATCTGACAAGAGGTTGATTTCTAAAATATTTAAGTAACCCAATATCAAGAAAACTCATAACCTGATTTTAAAAATGGGCTAAAGATTCTAATGATATTTCTTTATATATCAAAGAAGACATACAGATTGTTAATGGTGTTTGCTCAATCTTCCTAAACATTAGGGAAATGCAATCAAAACAACAATGAAATATCACTTCATATCTGGTGGTAACAGGACAGTTATTTAAAAAATAACAACTGCCAAATTAAGACAAGTGTTGTTGAGAATGTCAAAAAATTGAAACTCTTGTACATGGCTGGTGTGAATACAAAATGGTGCAGCTGCTATGGAAAACAGTATAGAGCTTTGTACTTAATTTTTTAAAAAATTAAAAATAGAACCACCATATGATAAAACAATACTACTTCTAGTTATTTATACAAAATAATTGAAATGAAGTTCCCAAAAAGATACTAACATATCTCTATTATCATAGATATATCTGGATATATATGTATACATGTAATATATACATATGTACCACCTATAACATATATGAAGGTATACAATGAATACTGAAGACATCTAAGCAAAATAAAGCAGTCTCAAAAGAACAAGCATAAATGTACTGACAAGAGGTCCCTAAAATAGTCAAACCCATAGATTCAGAGAGTGAAATGATGGTTAGCAGGGACTTGGGGGAGGGGTAGCAATAGGAAATCTGCTAATATATGTGTTACACACACACAAGAAATAACAGATATGACCAAAATATTAGTACAGTCTAAAGTTGTGGTATATTATTTTAGGAATCTAATTAAAAGTTTTAGTAATTAGATAGAACTGAACTTTGCAATGCCACAGGAGGCAGTATAATACTGTGGGTAAAAGAGAACACCTCTGGGATTTGACTGGAATTGGATTCGTCAATGTACTAGCTAGTGCAGTCAAGATTATGTCAATATTCGGTTATAGTTAATGAGTTAGTATATGCATAAGGCATTAAACTATACCTGGAACACAATAACATCAATAACTTCTAGCTGTAGTATTATTATTTTTGTCAACATTATGGCAAAAAACTTCAAAAATTCTTTTCAGAATTACACATTTCTAAAGGATTTCATTTATTCTCACATCTGGCAGAGATTACGACTTTCCTAACCACAGAGCAAAGGTTACCTTCTGATCTGTAGAAATCTTCTTATTTTATTTTTAGCAACTGAAATAAGGACATGTGGCATTCTTGTAATATGGAATGTGCCTCTCCTGATTAATACGTTTGTTTTACAACATCATTTATAGCACATTTCTATTATTTTTCACATTTTGAAAGTGTATGATAGCTCTGAGAAAACTGCATAAAATATTTAAATGTATGCAGTTTCACAAACTAAAAATCTGAATGATTCAATATATTTAAGATTTGTGCAATTTTCTGCATGCTTATATAGGTCAATAAAAATTTTGTTCAAAAAACACTTCTTTCCTTAGAAAAATGCAAATAAACTCGACGTTAATAGAAATAGTAAAGCTGTGATGGAAAACTGGTATAGTAGTAGGAAGTGGAGAAGTTTATTTCTTTCATATAACAAAAGATTTGAGTTTTATATATGTTAATTCTCAAGTGAAAAATGGCAGTGTGGTGAAATTTGCATGCCATTACCTCAGCCTTCAGATGGTAAGATCTCTGGAGAGTTATATATTTCAAAGTCTTCCTTGCTGGTCTTAATCCTATTTTGGGATCTCATTGGCCCATTCCCTTTTCTTAGGTATGTGCTTCTCATTTTTATTGCAAAGAGTTATTTTTTAAAAACCCTCATATAAAAAATAGAATGGATATAGGTGGGAAATGTAGTAGAAATATGAGCACATTTGGCCTTGGCTCTGAGTACTCAAAGTACATGCCCTAAATAAAAGGCTTTCTCATGAAAAACTTGAATATGTGGGTTTTGAACCATACAGTCTCCACAGAGATTTATCCAGTTGTGTTAAAGAAAATATCTTATTAATTTTAGTTATAAACACATTTTTCTATAAAATATTTGATGGCTATATTTTACCACTCAGAAATATTGTGATATATAAACATACTTATATACATATAGGAACATATGCTTTTATAATTTCCTTTATCTTTAAAGAAGAAAGTCATGAGGTATAAGTCCTGAATTTGTGGATGTATTATTTAATATTAGCAAAATTACAAAAGATGAAAAAGATATTGTACTTTTACTTCATCCTGGTAAATAATTTTCATGTAGTTCCGTTTACTAGGATCAAAGAGAAAAACATTTCCTGCCTCATAACTTTTTTTCTTAACCAGTTCAGCAAGCATTATAGCAGCAAAGTCCATAAATTCATGGAGTAGGTAAACACAATTTCAATTTGTATTACATATACATATGCACACTCACACACACTAGTTATAAATAGTATAGTACTTATCTACAACAATGTTGTGTTTAAAATGTCTATTGGGGGAAAAGTAAATTTATAAGGTAAATTTACAATAGCAAGACTAACTCTTTAAAAGTGGTAAAAAATGTATAGCCAGATTAAGTTAATCTTTTCTTCCTTCATGCAGACGTCATTCTGAATATCACTTTGCCACTGACTACCCATGTTCCTTGATACTTAAAAGCATAATTTCTTCAACAATAAAGTAGAACTGAAATCTGTTTTTCAATATTTCAGAGATTACAGAATTATAATAAAATACAATGCTCACTACAATGTATTTACCAAAAATCACAACTTTTACTTTTGCTCTGGGGATCTCTAAGGGTGTTTACCATGAATAGTACATAAATGGTACTCATTAACAAGTATTTGAAGAACTGCCATGGGGGCACAGCAGCTAACAGGTATAATCCTAGCAACTTGGGAGGCCAAGGCAGGAGGATTCCTTAAGATCAGGAATTTAAGAACAGGCTGAGTAAGAGCAAAACCCCATCTCTACAAAAAATAGAGAAATTAGAAGTTATGGTGATACACATGTGTAGTCCCAGCTACTTGGGAGGCTGAGGCCAGAGGATGGCTTGAACCCAGGAGTTTGAGGTTGCAGTGCACTATGATGATAGCATTACACTCTAGCCCAGGCGACTTAGCAAGACCCTGTCTCAAACACAACAACCACAACAAAACTAATGTGTATTAACAAAAGAACGAGAAATCTAGTTCCCATCTTCATGAGCTAATAGTCTGTAGGGAAAGGCAGACAATAAAGATGCTAAAAAGCCAGTGATTATATACATTGAGAAAAGTGTAAGTATTATGAATGTAAGAAGTAAGGCACTGATGGCCCAGTTAGGCAGAAAAGGGAACATCCTTGGGCTATACCATGAAGACTTTTCTAAAATGTTGACATTGAGACTCACATATAGAGAGTTCATACTGAAAGTATGATAATACCTCGTCAAAGATATAGAGAAACTGGGGCCCTGTTTACTACTGGAGGGGATGTAAAATGATGCAGCCACTATAAAAAATAGTATAATCGTTCCTCAAAAAATTAAAAATAGAATTATCAAATGATCTAGCAGCTTCTCTTCTGAGTATATATCCTAAAAGATTGTAAGGAAGATCTCAAAGAAATATTTGTGCACCCATGTTCACAGCAGTGTCATTCACAGTGGCCATAACGTGAAAGCACCAAGGACATATGGATGGATGAATGAGGGAACAAAATATTCTGTGCATATGAAATGGGATTTTTTTTTTTTTTTGGTATAAGAGTTTTATTGAGACATAATTCACACGCTACCCAATTCACCCATTTAAATTCAATTACTTTTAATATATTCACAGATGTGTACAACCATGACCACAGTCAAATTTAGAGTATTTTCATCAATCAAAAGGAAACCCCATTCATTTTAGTTATTTCCCTCTGAACTCCCTATTTTCCCCAGCCCTAAGCAACCTCTAATCAACTTTCTGTTGCTACAGATTTTCCTGTTCTGGACAGTTCATACAAGTGGACTCATATACTATGAATCTTTGGTGACTAGCATTTTCACTCAGTAATGTTCTCAAGGCTCATCATATTGTAGCACAGTAATCTTCAACCAGTGGGCCGTGGGAGGAGCCTAAGTGTGCCGTCATTTTCATTGAATTTCAAATTAATATGAGGGTACAGATGGGATTTTTTTAAAGAAGGAAATTCTGACATGCTACAACATGGATTAACCTTCCAGACATTATGCTAAGTGAAATAAGCCAGTCACAAAGGACAAAGACTGTCTGATTCCATTTATATGAGGTACCTAGAGTAATCAAACTCACTCAAATAGAAGATAGAATGAATAGTGGTTGCCATAGGCTGAGTGAGGAGTAAATGACGGCTTACTCAATGCATATAAAATTTCAGTCTTGCTAGAGGAAAAAGTTTTGGAGATCTGTTGCATGACAACCCGAATGTAGTTAACACTACTGAACAGCACAATAAAAATGGCTCAGTTGCTAAATATTATATGTATTTTGCTATAGTTAAAAATACAGTTAAAAATTAAAAAAAGAAAATTAAAGCATGAGGATAATATTTAAGACAAAAGGGATAGGACTTGAGATCATCCAGGAAGGCAGAAACAAAACAAGCAAAACAACTTGGTGCTTGCCCCAAACTAGAAAACTGAAAACCAGAGGTTAAGTAACCTCAATCATGAAAGATCATACCAGGTCTCATAGGCCATTATCAAGAATTTTGACATCATTCATTGTAAAATAAGAAAGAATTGAAGAGTTCTGGATCAATCAATCCCTTAGGAAAGTACCATTTGTTTCTTACTCGGACCCTGACCAATATACAAACCCAGGATGGAACTAAAAAATGGGTTTCTCTTTATATTGAATATACAATATTAAATGTCAAGAGTGGTACTGCAGAAAATATGTCATGAGTTCAATGAAAGAAAAAAAATCTCTATTGGCTACATTTATAGGGACAGCAGGGCCTTTGTAATAAAAGTAGGAGACCAAAAATATCATATTTCAACACCAGAATAATTCCTCACTTTCTATCCAGGACAAATCTTGGAATAAGATATTTATAAAGATAAACAAGATTTGGGAGTAAGGAAGGGAAAAGAATAGATAGGATAAGAGGGAGGAGCGAGGGCTGAGAGAGATTAATGGTACACAATAAGAAGACACGAGGCAGAATCTGTGGGGAAATTTAGTTAGGGTAGGACATAGACATTTAAGAAAAAGCGTGTTCAATTTTCATTTTTACATTTTTGCATTGAAGCTTGGTAAATGCTCTCCAGCTTCATAAAACTCCAGCTAATCTGCCACATCTAAATGAGAATTTTGGAGAATAAAAATCAAGGATCAAGTTGAGCTTCTTGTCTGGGTCAATTCAGTCCTAAGAAAATTTATGTCCAGATGACTGAGATAGATATGCTTAGAAAGGGAGCATGTCAAAAGTGGAAACTTCAAACCTAGACAATAAACCTCTCAGGTGTTACAGCACTTCTAGGAAAAGTACTGGGTTACTCACCTGACCTAGGGAGGTACCTGAACCAACCTAAACCTTAAAGGGCAATGAGACTAAGATGACATCAGAATTTAAAATGAATGAATAGAAATCAGTTTCTCTACATTCCTCAGGACTTCAGAATTTCTATTCTTACACTGTCTTACAGACCTCATGAGAACATGCAGGTTTAGTTCACCAGTATATACTCATAAGATGTGCTCAACAAGTGTTTATTCAATAAGTCATTTGATACCAATACCAGATTTACTACTGAATAATGCCACTTTATTTGTGATCTTCTAAACTGAAAAACTTCTTTTTTTAAACAAAACTTTCAGCCATCCACAATCTCCCCCACTTCAAAATCACGCGGTGAGGGAGGAGGTGCTGCTTATTATTCTCATGAGATGGCCCGACTTCAGCTTCTCGCCGCCTCGAAAGTTGCTCAGGTGTCCTACCCTTCTGATTTCTCCAGATTTATCCTCTCCTCCCTAACCCAGTTTTGTTTCATAAATAAACAGCTGTCTCAAGTCAACTTTTAGTTTCTCTTTCTGTGTTTCCTGCATATTCTATATGAATAGTTGTCACTTCCTACAAGCATCAGTTAAATAAATAATAAACAAAATATTTCTGGATTCTGTTCACCTTTTCTGCTATATGTTTCCTGTCCTTTATAATTAAGTATCTTTATAGGAAAAAAAAAACAGTCTAAAAATCAGTTTCTAAATATCTTATAAGTAGTGCTTATATTATATATGTCATTAATGGCTTCTCTCAGCATAGGAAACTCAGAGCATGCCAGATGCTCTTCAAAGCGATAATTTCGGTACTTTAACTAAGTACATATACTTGGAAGAGAATCTATCATATAATTGTACAACTCTTCTGGTCCTTAATCCAGTCCAACTGGCCCATCTTTACAAAAGGCATCATCACTTACCATTTATAACACCTGCATAAGCATTACCTGCACTTCAGTTTTCTTGTATAAATCATGAAAATAATACCTCATTTATATGATTTCAAATAATCTTATGAATAATGCAAATTTTCATTTATAAAACTGATCTTCAATCAACATTTTTGTTTATTGGTGGATTCTCTTTTATGTCTCAATTGAAACCTCTGAGTGTGGCCTTTTCCTTTTCACAACCATTTAAGAAATTTTTTTGAAGTGCCACGTTTTAGATTTATAGATAGTCAAAAAAGCCTGAAACCTAAAGACAGATGATTATTTTCAGAACACTGAAGTTTGGGAGCTTTTGCAAGTGCATTTTTCATGGATCTACCTTCCAAACTACAACAGAGAAGCTCTGATATATTCATATTTCATGAAAAGATTAAGTTAAGCAATTAAGAACATGGAATTCTGTAGAACAGGTACAGTGTAAAAGGATAGTGATGATTTCTAGTTTGAGGGCAATAGAACGCTGAGATAGAAAGAAATCTTTGCATGCCAGGGCTTCACATCTCTGGGTATCTCAGCCGCAGCACTTTGCCAGTCTTCCCTCTAGTGGCTGCCATGACAATTACATCATTGGTGTAGCTAGAACAAGAGTTAATGGGACGTACAACCACATTCCAGTTTTCTGGGGCTGAGGATGTGATCTGAGCCTTATTTTAAGAGCAGAGCATTAATGCATTGGACTAAGAAAGCTGCTTCAACCAGTGTAAAAAATTATAGAAGAAAGTTAGAATTATTTTTAATTAGTGCAATGTACATTCCAATAAAAAGGAGTAAGTTTAAGAACTGTAATATATTTGTCAGTTATGCATAAGTTCATTATTCATTTTCCTATTAGTTTTACCTCCAGTATTTTAAATATTTTAAACTATATAACTTCAAACAAGCCAAGCTAAAAAAATATGTGTACCTAACATATATATTAGGCAAAAATGCAGCATGATCCTTTGCTTGTTTATATTAGATATTCAAGTTTTTAAATTATCAATTACTTTGTTTTGGTTAACTTTGTGTTTTAATTTCATGGAAAATTCATATTAGGAGAATTTATATGTGAAAGGTCAGGAAATCTTTTCATGTTAAATTAAAAATCCTGTAAAAATCATCGAAAAATAAAACCTTAGAATATTGGAAATAATTGTATACAAAAATGGGTAGACTATGTCTGCTATACCTGTGATTCTAGCATACGTACTTCCACCTAAAGGGGGCACTTAAAAAGTATTAAATATCATGAAGTTCAAAATAATTATAATGATAAAATGATTCTGTATTCAAATACATTTTAAAGTATTGGTTTATTGATGTAAAAATACGGATACATGAAATGTTCATTTTCTGAAAAAGTATTTTTTGATGATTTTAACAAACACATTCTTTGTAAACAAAAAAGAAAACTTAGAAAAATATTAAAGTAGTTATCCTATTTTGAGAAACATTCATACTTTCATACTTTTGCAAAAATGTGTATCATGGACATTTACATATACAGAGAGAGATATGCAACTATATGCTATTTTGTAAGCAGCCATCAACCAGTTTTTCACTTAGCATATAATAAATATTTTCTGTGTTTTTATATATACTATGAAATTCTGGTTTATAATGATTGCACAGGATCTTATCACATGTCAACTAGACATCAAACTTTTCCTAATCCATCACAAAAATTCTCCAATATAACTTTTTATCACAAGTCTACACATGGCACCAAAGACATAATTCATTATATCCAAAATGATAAATTGGGCTTAATCAAAATGAAAACCTTTTGTTTGTGGACAAACACAATTAATAAAAGAGTTAAAAATCAACAGTAAGAAAACAAGCACCTATATCCCCACCTACCCGGGAGGCTGAGGCAGGAGTATCTCTTGAGCCCCAGAGTTAGAGATTGTTGTTAGTTAAGCTGAGGCCACAGTGCTCTAGCCTGGGCAACAGAACAGCAAGACTTTGCCTCAAAAAAAAAAAAAGGAAAAAGGAAACCAACCCATCAAAACAAAGGTTAAAACAACACATGATCAGACACGTTAACCAAAAGAGATAAAAAGAAACAAGGATATCAGATGAGACTGTGAGAGTGTATCTATCACTATTAACCATTGCACAAATGAAACTTTAAAACATGATGAGCTACTCCTAAATACACCAATAAAGTGGCTAAAAACCAAACAAAGGAAAAGCAAAAAGCATTCTGACAATTTCAAGTGATAATAAAGATATGAGATACTGGATCTCTCATATATTGGTGATGGGAATACAATGGTACAGCTATTCCAAAAAGCAGTGTGGCATTTTCTTAAAAATTAACCCTACCCTTAATCTATGACCCAGAAATCTCAGTCCAGGATATCTATTTCCAAGATCTGAAAACTTACATCTGCACAAAAATCTGCACAAAAATTTCTCTAGAGCTTTTGTTCATAATTGTCCCAAAGTATAAATGATTCAAATGCCCTTCAGCAGGTGAACATATTAACATATTGTTGTACATCCTAGCAATTGAATGGTATTCAGCAGTAAAAAGGAAAAAGAAATCCAAAATGTCTGATATACACAATAACTTGGATGACTTCCAAAGACATTATACTGAGTGAAAAAAGCCACTCTTAAAAAATTATTTACTTGGCCAGGCGCAGTGGCTCATGCCTGTAATCCTAGCACTCTGAGAGGCTAAGGCAACAGGATCTCTTGAGCTCAGGAGTAGCAGACAGCCTAAGAGCGAAACTCCTTTACTATAAAAAGTAGAAAATATTAGCTGTGTGTTATGGCAGGTGCCTGTAATCACAGCTGCTCAGGAGGCTGAAGCAGGAGGATCATTGAGTTCAAGAGGCTGAGGTTGTTGTGATCTAGGCTTATCCCATGGCACTCTAGCTGTGGCAACAGAGCATGCCTCTGTCTCAAAAAATAAATGAATGAATGAATGAATAAATAAATAAATAAATGCATAAAAGATTATTTATTCAATGCTTCAGTTATATGACATTCTCAAAAAGACAAAATTACAGTGCAGGAGAAAACATTAATAGTATCCATGAGTTAATGGGTAGAGAAAAGGGGTAACTATTCATGAAGTTTTTTTGAGTAAGGAAATCATTGTCTAACCTGACCATGGTAGTAGTTATATAGATATCTGCATATGTGAACATTGGCAGACAGGAAAAAGCCAATTCTGTTCTAGATCATTTCAAAAAGAATTATTTTTAAGTTACATATTTACCACTGCTTTAGAACAATGTGAATTCCAAGTTTTGTCAATTATGGATAAATTCACTAGAAACATAAATGTGCAAGGTTTGTGTGAACATAAATTTTTGAACTCCTTTTGGTAAATACTGAGAAAAATCCTGCTCAGTTTCAGGATTTTATGGTGAAATGTCCGATAGCAAGTGAATGGATAAATATACTGTGATATATCCAGACCATGGGATATTATTCAGTTCTTAAAGTTGCTATCAAGCCATTAAAAGATATGAAAAAAAAAAATAAACATACATTACAAAGAGAAAGAGTTGAATCTGGAATCCCCCAAAATGCAAAACTGTGGAAACAAGAAAAAGATCAGTGCTTGCGAAGGATTAGACAATGAATAAGCAGAGCACAGAGGATTTTAGGGCAGTGAAAATTGTTCATGATACCACACTGGTGGATATGCATCCTTATTCACTTGTCCAAACCCAAAGAATCCACACCAACGGTGAGCTTTGTAGACGATGCACTCTGAGTAATGGTGTGTCAATAGAGTTTCATTAGTTGTAGTAAAGGTATTGCTCTCATGGGTGACATATACAACAGGGGAAATATACATACACGGGGACAGGTTTCCTATGGGAAACCTCTGTCACTTCCTCTCAATTTTGATGTAGGCTAAACACACTCCAAAAAAGTAAAGAGTTTAATAAAATAAAATACCTCATAAAGTACCACTATATTAAACCAAAACAAAGTAAAAACAAAACCAGCAAAAAAACTTTCAACTCATCATGTTGTAAAAAATCATTTCTTATTATTTTCTACTGACTTTGAAAAATGTCAGGGAGCCCAAAGACATAATTTTTTTAATAAAAACATATCTGCTGGGAAATTTACATTTAAACCTAAAGCTCTGGAGATTGCCCATTTGCTGTGCTTTCACAACGCTAAATCTTAGAGCGTTTAATTTCCCTAAATTTTAGGCAAAGTCAAACCGTATTTATTACTGTCTAAATTTACATTTATGTACTTAGTAATGAGGTGATTTCTTTTTATATTCGAGATCATTTGTATTGTTCTCATTATTTTCATTCCCTCTGTGACATGTTATTAAAAACACTTCCACTACACAAGAATTTGATATAACTGATTTGCTTGGCATTGCTTTTGCCTCCAGTGATCGGGAAATTTTATTTTAATTTGTTTTCAACCGTTCGCTAAATGAAGATGTACAATTAGACTGTGTCTTAGAAGATACAACTTCCTGCATGTTATTATTCAGTTACGTCTCTCTCATCTGCTTCGCCGTGAATAGCAACAGCGCTGTGAGCTGTCAGTGACTACTGCACAAGCTGTGAAATTACACCATGAAGCAAATTTGATTGTACTGAAAAGACTTTTCACAGGACAAAAGCATAGATATCTCTTCACACAATTTTGGACTCATGCTAATGACTCGTACTTGTATTCGCAGGGCAGCCGCTGGAACTGTTGTCAGGGGCCTGATGAATAGAGGACTGTATCGCCTGAGTTCTGCTTCAGAGCTTTTCAGCACCTGGATCATAGCATGACATGCAAAATCAGAAGTCAGGCTAAATTGGTTTATTCTTTTAGTTTGAGACCTAACACAAATCTTTTATTTCATCAGATGCACAAATTATTCGAATTTTCTATTCAGTTGATTTAAACACATTACATTTTTCTGTTTAGGCAAGAACTGCAAATTTTCTTAAATGTCAGTTTAAAAAATTCTAAATTACTTCTAACCATTATCTATAACTTTGAATTATAACTGAATTCTAACTTGTTTTTTATTTATTTCATTTTTTTATTAAATCATAGCTGTGCACATTACTGCAATCATGGGGCACAATGTGCTGGTTTTATATACAATTTGAAATACTTTCATGAAACTGGTTAACATAGCCTTCACCACATTTTCTTAGTTATTGTGTTAAGACATTTATATTCTACATGGAGTAGATTTAACGTGTACCCTTGTAAGATGCACCATAGGTGTGGTCCCACCAGTCACCTCCCTCCACCCATCCTCCCCCTCTCCTCCCTTCTCCCTCCTCTTTCCCTTCGTCTTGGGCTGTAGTTGGGTTATAGATTTCATACAGAAGTGTGAGTGTTTATAAATTGGTTTCATATTGGGGCTGAGCACGTTGGATACTTGTTCTTCCATTCTTGAGATGCTTTGCTAAGAAGAATATGTTCCCAGCTCCATCCATGTAAACATAAAAGAGGTAAAGTCTACATCAAAAAAATGGAAAACTTCTTCGCGAATTTGCATGTCATCCTTGTGCAGGGGCCACGCTAACCCTCTCTTCCAATTTTAGTATATGTGCTGCCGAAGTGAGCACAGAGCCCTTGGTGACTATATGCTTGTGTATGAGCAAATGGCACAAAACATTAGAATTGAAGACACACGTCTTCTGAAGTTTCCTCCTTTTGAATCTTAGTATGATCATAAATCTGATTTGAATGCCTACACATTAACATGTAAGATAAAGATGACATAGAAATATGGTAGTATGTAACTTACTGCATTTAGCTGTGCTAGAATCACTCAGCTGATTTATTAGTTTTAGTAAAAGTTCAGCCTGTTTTCTATATTACTGTTTGCAGTAATAAACATTTGGCATCTTTGTTCAAAAAAGCAACAGGTATATACTGTCACACGAAGGAACAATAGTAGAAATAAAAATTACATATCTAATGTGCAAATAGTCTTGTGGCTGGCATTTCTTTTAAGGAAAATAGAAATTTATAAAGGTAATTACAAACAGTAATTTGTATAGGGAGTAAAGTCTCTTATCCTGCTAGGTTTGCTGAAAAAACACTGACATGAGGCAAATTGACTAAAGAAGAAGATACAAATTTACTTTTAAGTATACAAGGGAACTCTCCGAAGGAAAATTCAATTCTCAAGGAAGTGCAGAGGTTTTTAAACCATGAAAGTTTGAACACAGAAAAACAGGTGTGGGGAAGAAGAGAGGAAGAGGCTTGACTAGCTATCCAAGGTGGTCTTATATAAATAAAACCATATAGGTAGCAGCCCACAGAGAGAATACATAGTAAATGTTTTCTTTTTGTCAAGACCTTTAAAGGTGTCAGTCTCAGGAAATATTTTCTAAATTGGAAAAGGGGAGATCCTGCTGCATTTTCTACCGATGTAAATTTTCCCTCACACGAAAGACAGGTTGGTGGTATTACTTCTATCTGTGAGAATCATGGCAGCCATCTCAAACTAGGTCAAAGCAATATACTTGTTACAGCCCAAGCAGGTTGTATTGCTGCTGCAGAGAAGAGCCAATACAGCGAGATAGTTGGTGCTGCAGTGGAGAAGGAGTTTAATATTGCAGACGACCATGCAAGACGACAAGGAATTTTTTAAATCCATCTCTCCAAGACTTTGGGAGAAGGGGTTTTTCAAGATAGTTTTGTGGGCAAAAGTTAGGCAATTAGGTCTGCTGATTGGCTTGATTTGGGACGAAGTCCTAGAGATGCGGAAATCATGTTCTTGTATTGAGTCAGTGCCTGAGTAGGAGTCACAATACCAGTTGAGTTAGTTTCTTGGTATGGGCCACTGTTGGGTCAACTGGTGGGTGGAATGCAGAGTCTAGAAGATATCTTAAAACTACCCTTGACTTTCACCAGGGTGATATCATCTATGGAGAGGGCTAAGAATCTTTATGACCATCAGCCATGTGACTCCTGAGATGTAATTACAGAAAAGCAAACTAAAGGACAATGGATGGTTGTTTTTATTATTGTCATCTATGCATGTGCCTTTGCAGAGTTTAGGCCCTTGCCACGGTTCTTACATTGCACCACTTCATGAACTTGCAAGGGAAGTTTTATATATAGGGGTCAAATATTTCTAATTCCTTCCCAAGTATGCCCATCATTAATTCATTACAACACCCTTAAATAATTTTTGGAAGATAATTATTTGCTCCCCAAATGACAAGAATAAACTAACACCGAAATATTCCTAAACTGTTTCTTTGAGTTTGGAATCACATCCACTGTAATAAAATGTGCTGGAGAAAAAGATTATGTTTGCCTGCTCTTTGCCATGGCCCGCCGTGCCGACCCCTTTCTCCTTTAATTTCTCGATTCTCACCTCAGATATTTCCCTGGGCAGATCCCCAACTCAGTGTCTCTACTGCTACTTCCTCCTACACTGGCACAGTCAGGAGGTCTACTCTGTGCTGATTTCTAGGCTTCCTTCTCCCTTAGAAATTTTCAGCCTTTAGTTTTATCCACTAATTATATCACCAGAGAGAAAACTCATGGAACATGGAATGTTCTAAATTTGCTTTTCAAAAGATAATAATTGCACCTTTCTTGTTGTCCAAGTTGATAGTGGTTCTAGGTTATACCTGTATAAATCAGGTACTGTGCCACAAGTGGGATGCCAGTTTTTAACAGGAATAGTCTTTCATAGTACATGGTGCTCGGTCATGACACGTAAATGATCATTTCTACTTGATAAAATTATTTTTTAAAACTCTTAAAATAGTGCTACTGGTGAATTTAGAGGATTTAAAAGTTTAGTAAAGAAGATTATTAAAGCTAAGTTTTTAGTTAATATACACAATAGGGAGAGGAAAAAGTTAATAAATTATATAAATGTTAAAATGGATAAGCTCATTAAAAACCCATTACTTCTATTGCAATATCAGTAAAAGCTTAATAGGTTGTGATTATGGGCCAATTTTCCAGCTGAGGCTTCTTGTTCTTGCAAAATGTAAACAGGAAGAAAAAGCAGTTTGACATAAAAATTGTGGCACAACCAGATTTCATTCCAATTTAAAAAAAAAAAACAGCTCAGTCTGAGGATAATTTTTGGTTAATCATTCACACCTTTTATTTTATGATATAGATGCAAAATTTTAGGTGCATAGGATATCTGTGTCTTTCCACATATATATGGCCACATATGCTTTTCATTCTTTTGCTATTTTGATCATGATCTTCACGTAGTTTAATGATTATGATAGGGGCCCTTCCTCCCATTGCTTTTGCAACCATTGAGCCTTTAGCAAGTGTTTGAAGTGTTTATTAAACTGCTTGCTGGCATGGAGACACAAGTTCTCCATTAAGTGTTACTTAGAACAACAAAGGAAAACAACCAAAAGCTTTCATGCTTGTAACTGTATGGCACACTCAGCTGCTATTATTTCTTAGACATTTATAATTGAACTAAATTTACGGAAGTCTGATTCACAGCGTCCTTAGAAAACTCTGCCTCCCCAGCTTTTCATTATTTTCTAACCTCAGTGCAGCAAGTCGAGAGAACTGTTTCTTCATATCACCCAAATATGGTATCACTGTCCACCACACTTGTGTTAAAAAAAATGTCATTTTGGTGATAGCAGATTGACTATATTCTTTTTATTAGCATCTTGGCACATCACTTAAAATTTGTGACAAAGTTGACCCATTTTAAGTATCGTCATTTAATCTGATCTATGATACCAAGCCTGATTGTCACTTTCTAAGTCTTTTAGAAACTTAATTTTTGTCACTCTGAATATGATGTCACAATATTTTAAAACCGTTCTTATCCCTACTATCAAAATAAGAGATGATGGACAGGATGTGATAACATATTAACTATCTCTCCTCTCTATTGTTCAAAAAATTCTGGTGAAAATATTTTCAGAATTTTGAAGTCCAGGATAAATTTGGCTAAAAGTTCATGGTGCTTTCTGTGCATCCTCTGTACAGAAGATGAAACAAACCAAGCAAGAGTTTCACATTCCTTCCTTAAATACATTACTTCCTTAAATACTTCCTACCTTAAATACATTACCTGCCATTAACAGAAATGAACTCTCCTAAGCAAACCTGCATATCCTCATTATTGGAAAATATTCTAATGTTAATAAGTTTATTCTGTAAGGACAGAGATTCCAGATATTCCATGGCTGTAATGTTGTTCATCCACATTGTTATAGACATATAGCAATACCTATAAATTTGTGATAAATATCTACATAAAATAAAAATGGGCCATTTGAAATATGTGATTTTGAGGAGTCAGCATAACACTTTATACATTAGCTCAAGCCAAAGGACAAAATAATCGATTTGTTGATGACATACTGACCCTAAGTGTAGCATGTTCTACTCTAAAGAAACAAGCATTTAAAGCCAACTGTGGTGCTGTTATTTATATATTCATGAAAGATGCTACTAGTCCAGATAATAAGTAAAATTGTCTAAGATGTTTCCCAAAATACAAATCTTGAGACATTGTACATTCATTGTTAGAAAATAGGACTAAACTTAGTTACATAGCATTTTCTGGGTTCTACAGAAAAATATGATCCTTATTAAAATGAGTAACAGTCAAATTTCACTTAAAAATTCAACTACATCCTACAATTACAGAGAGCAAAAGTCAAACAACATAGATTGAAAAAAATATTAAGTGGAATACTATGCTTAACATGAATATGTTTACGAAGAGTTTATGGTCATGTCAATGAAGCAAACTAGCATTAAAGATAAAGAGCTCTAAAGAAAGCAAAAAAAGAGTTTTT
>NW_003852578.1:1161191-1210531 GCF_000181295.1 Otolemur garnettii
AAAAAAGACAAAAAATAATAACAGTAAAAATTACAAGGAAACAAAGCTAGTATAGTATAAAAATTATTTACCCAGCCTTTATATTGTATTAGGTACTATAACTAATCTAGAGATGATTTAATATATGTGAAGATGTGTACACATTATACATAACTACTATGCCATTTTAATAGGTTATTGAGCTTCCTTGGATTTGTGTGTCTGTGGGGAGTCCCAGAACTATAGCCAAGGCTCAATACTGATGGAGAACTATATTTTAAAATTGCCAAGAGAGTAAGTAAATTTTAAATATTTTCAACACACACACACACACACACACACACACACCCCATGTGAGGTGATGTGCATGTTGATCAGCCAGATGATGGTAAACATTTCATAGCGGGTATGTGCACCAAAACATCAGGTTGCACATCTTGACTGTGTACAATCTTTCTTTGTTAATTATACCTCAAAAAAGCTAGAAAAAAAAAGATCTATATGTAGCATCATTTTCTCAATGTCAGATGAATGTCTAGTAGTTCATCCTTTCTGTTTTAATATTTTATTTTAAAGATAAAGCCAAAGGCAAAGCTTCTCTGAAGCACTCCTGGTGGCACGTTTCTTTGGGATTATGGTTGGACATCTTCCTAAGAGGTGGCCATCTATAAAGCCCTATAGAAAATTTGGAATAAATAAGGAAGTGTGGTGGGGAGCAGTAAAAAAATGGAAATCATACAAAAATATTTTTAGTAATTCATTTCTTAATATTACATTTAATCAGTGACATTATGTAATATGTCTACTAAATATTTTTCTTAAATGTCAAATGCACATATATTTGCAAACTTCTACTTAGATAGGAAAATATGAAAACAATTCTTTGATGTATGACCTCTTTTTCATATTTGCTAAAAACTGTTCACAAGAAGTATCAGGTGTGTAGATCAGAAAAGTGATAATTAGCAAGGTTTCTACTCAATCTTACACCTCTGCCACACAAAATGAGGCATTCGCTCTCTAAATATATCCAAAAGAACATCAGAGAAGCTGATAAAATGTGAAAGGAGAATATCATGAGAAAGTTGGTGATTTGTATCAAATTTCACTGCTGAAATACATATAAAAATTATATGCTATTTAAATTTGTTTTATTAACCACTTTCATTTAATGGTTAGTTTGGAAGATCTGAATTTAATGAATTTATATGTCTTGATTTCTCTTCCTTCAAATATATTGTTCATATAACACAAATGAAATCATATTTTATGACTTGGAAAAAGTTCCGCAGAATATGGAATGACATAATAGTTTGCTGAATTTAAAAGGGAAGGCTAACATATATCCAATACTTTGTATATATAAAGGTCCGGTAGTGTCAGTTTCATCCCCTGGAAGGTATGCTTTTGTTTGTAGAACTTCAGCTTTATCTATCCTTGCAGTGAAGAAGTGATACATTTCTAGAGTTCTAGACTAGATACAAAGCTCTGAAAAAAAAATGAGGGCTTAAATTTTAAAATATAATGTTACCCATATTTCTCTCTTACAATGTGCTTTCTAACAATTTCTATCTACCTATCTATCCATTCATTTATTCAAGAGATATTTGTAAGTACTTATTAAAGAATATGGATGAAACTGATAATGGCACTTCTCACCAAAAGGCAGAATCATTATACGGATGTTGAAAACATGTAAGTGAAACTAGTGATAAAAATAATGGCTCTCCTTTACTTAAAATTTAATATATGCTGGTATTTTACCAAACACTTTACTTAAACAGTTTAAAAGTAGATCTCTCTACTACACTCTTGGACATAGCTGAGGGAAAGCAAAACATCTTAGCTGAAATCACCAAACATGTAATCAACGTAAGAATTTGAATTCTTCCTGAATCTGGAGCCTGTGCTTTAACCAAGGTGTTAGGTTCATTTGCCAAAGTGAGCTGGTCCTCACCTACAGAGCACGGTGACTGTGGCCAGCATTTTGCTTACCTTCCCCCTGGAATCGGAGATGTCATGACCTGGCCTGTTAACCAAGACTGACATTTTTACCTATGCTCCCCCACAGCACTGCATACCTCTACTGAGTCAATCCATGCCAATCACCTCCCTTTTCTCAAAATCTTTGTGCAAATAGCATAGGTTTATGAAATAGACAATTTTCAAATCTCAAATATTTGTTATCAGTTACAATAATTAACTGCCTTCTGACTACATCCCTACATGAGCCATTAAATTACTTAACTTCTTTTTGCCTTTCAAGGTATTATTAAACACCATGGTTCCCACTGTGTGTTGTCAGTAGTATACCATTGATTTAAGAAAGTGGTTACATATTCTTTTATTTTACTATGTAACTGGCTTATTATATTGTATTGACTTTTTCTGCCCTTAGCTCACTATTTATCAGTACTAGTGTATCTGTTCCATTTGTTCACAATATCGTGTTTAAAAGTTAATAGCATGCTGTTAACATATAAAATAGACAGTATTAAAAACAGTTATGTTCTTTTTTCTTTCCTTGAAATTGAATTGCATTTGATTTCCGTGTTTCACATTTTTCCTCTACTATAGACATTATGGTGACATTAAATTCACCCCTCTGTATATAAAAATTTATTTCTGAAATAGGGGCAGGAGTAAGTTAAGGAGAGAAGAGATGAAATAACACTTTTTTTTTAACCATTCCCCAAAAGGCAAACACATTTTGGTACCTTATTGAAGACAAATGTCTTTCACACTCAGATTCTATGTGACAAAAGCTGTATTTCCTCGTGTGTACATAACACAGAAATTATTTCATTAATCGGCAAACAGAAATCTTGTGTACATGACCGATGCAATCCTTTTTTCCTAAAAGAAGTTGACTCTCAAGAAGATTCTGGGATTGACAAAAGTTCACACGGTATGATCTGGGCCTTGTGTTTCTTGAAGACAAATTGACCACATGTCTGCTCTTAACTGTCCTAACTCCACATTTCTTTGTCTTTTTTTTTCTCTCTCATTAAAGTTTTTAGTATTTTCTTTTTTTTTTTTTGAATCAGAGTCTCACTATGTCGTCCTCAGTAGACTGCCATGACATCACAACTCACAGCAGCCTTAAACTCCTGGGCTTAAGTGATTCTCTTGCCTCAGCCTCCCAAGTAGCTGGAACTACAGACACCACCACTATGCCCAGCTATTTTTAGAGATGGGGACTCACTCTGGCTCTGGCTAGTCTGTAACCTGTAAGCTCAGGCAATCCACTCACCTGGGCCACCCAGTATGCTAGGATTACAGGTGTGAGCCACCACGCCTGACCTTCCCTCACTTTTAATCAAGATAAAAAACCAAAATTTCTGGGTTTTGGAATCAGAGAAACTTGAATTTATTCCCAAAGTTTATACTTAAGGTAACTGAGCACACTCCAAATTTCTTTGAAACTCAGTTTGTTCAGTTGTTGCAATAACTGAACAAAATCACGTATGTAGAGCACTTAGCACACATTTCATACAGACTAAAATTATACTTAAGTAAGGTAAATTTGAATTTAATTAATTAAATTTGTGTTTACTTATTTAGATGTTACTTTTCTACATCTTATAAAGGGACTTAAAAGAACATTTCATATTATTCCCATCAAATGCAGACATCTACCTTTTAACAAGCTTAGTACTTTCATTACAGAAAGTGTACCACTATACCACTTTTAAAGCTACAAATTCCATTTAACAGCTATCAAATGTTTATATGAAACCCCAAATAAATCATTTCAGTATTAGCCACAGATGTTTTTTCTTGAACTGCAGATATCATTGTTTGGGACCACTGTTTATTGGGAAAAAATAATTCTAAGGTTTTACATTTTAGAACTATGTTACTTTTCTCAGGAATATTTAATCTATGAACAAACCCTGGCTTTTTAATGGATTTCTAGTATTATATTTGCTCTCTATTTGGTAATAGTAGAAGAAAAGGAACATGGGTAGTTAAACATTATCTAAAACATACAACACTGAAACCAAAGTTCCTAAGCAATCCAAATGAACTTGATGATCTTTCTTTCAAAAATAACTGCTGCTATTCTAATAAGTCATTTTTTCCCAGTTTAAAACAGAATTATCACATTCATATACATTAAAATGTCAACATACTACAAAAGGTCAATGTGTCCACTTCAGAAAGTTGATACTTTTCCCCAAATAGAAGTAGAGAAGGTGGTAATTTCCATCTACCTTGTAAACTCATATATTTCAATAAACACAAAAGTATCATACTCAGATAATTACTTGAAAATGTAATCTTACAATAGTCAATTTAAAACACAACAAAATTATTCTCAATTGATCGTCTTCTATCATTCAAAGTAAAAACTACGTAAATATCATTAAATATTCAATATTCTTAACCCACCCAGAGTAAAAGTAAATAAGTCAGAAACAGGAAGGAGAAATGTCTTCATTATATGTAGTTAGTGATCCAGGAAAAATTACATTTATGTATATTAGTTTAAGAAGAGATTTGTACCAGAGCATTAACTCTCCCGGGTGCACTCACATATCAAGGGTGATGTGGAGCTAAGCGCCTCAGTCGCAACAGCTGCAGTCAATGCCTGTCCCTAAAATGACACATGCTCAGAACGTAAGCCTCATACACAATAACTTGTAGCTGTAAAAGCATTAGATTAAATTTTCTCTGGTGGGGTCTACTTAGAACTATGCATGCTTATGGTCATCAGAGCCACAGATACCCTCGTGTTTGGACATTTAGCTCCTGTGGTCTAACATATAACCCATCTTCAATAGTCCTAATGGCCAAGGTTAACTATTTAAGCTATATCCAAAAATCTTGGCTTGGGAAGCTTTCTCTGTCTCAGGGACCATCTGCTTTTCTCCTTACCCTGTTTTGTGTCTTTCCCTAACATTCCCTATAACAGAAATAGATACAACCATAAATTTCCCTATTATTCAGGTGTTACAAACAGACTCTGGGGGTAAAAGGTCTTAAAATATCATTTTGAAAATATTATAGCAGTATCTCTGAAGAATGAACATAGTTTTTTGTTTTTTTTTTGAGACAGAGCCTCAAGCTGTCCCCCTGAGTAGAGTGCCGTGGCATTAGAGCTCACAGCAACCTCCAACTCCTGGGCTCAAGCGAGTCTCCTGCCTCCGCCTCCCAAGTAGCTGGGACCACAGGTGCCCGCCACAACGCCCGGCTATTTTTTGGTTGCAGCCGTCATTGTTGTTTGTTAGGTCCGGGCTGGGGATTCGAACCCGCCACCTTAGGTGTACGTGGCTGGCGCCTTAGCAGGTTGAGCTATAGGCGCCGAGCCAGAATGAACATTTTTAATAATTTTTGTGTATAAATAAAACAGGTACTTTCGTTCTATCAAATATTTCTATGATTCCCAAAGGATCCCCCAATTTATATTGAAATCGTCCTTTCTAAAGCACTCAATAATTTTTAAAATACACAGAAAATAAACAAACCAATAGATAGAGACAACGAAATGTCTTCCTGATTACTGAAAGTGTGATGCTCATAAACTATAGCTTAGTAAACTACTGGCCTTTGAAAAATTCTCAAATTGAGTTTTATATTGTGTGAAGAAGTTTGTGAGAGATTTTTCTCCTCTCCTCTAATCTGGACTATGTACATGGAAAGAAAAAAGGAGTATGAGCGGTTCTGCCAACACTATATGCTCCCTTGGAAAAAGAACATAAGATTCATGGTTTGTAAATATTTTCTCACAATCTGCAAGCTGATTTTTATTTTCATTGATGATTTCCATAGTCATGCAGAACCTATTTAGTTTGACATCCTACTAGTGTTTTTCCTTGTTTGCTTTACTTTTAGTGTCATATCAAAAAAAAAATATTTGCAAAGGTCAAAGATACCGTCTGTTGAAGAGAATGATCTTTCCCCATTTTGTATTCCTGGAACCCTTGCCAAAAATCGGTTGATCTTATATGCGTGAGTTTATTTCTGGGCTCTCTATTGTATGTTATTGGACTAGGCGTGTTTATGACAACATCATAATGTTTTGATCACCATACCTTTAAATAATTTGAAATCTGGAAGTATCATATCTACAAACTTATTCCTCAGCTCAAGATTGCTTTGGATTTTCCAGGTCTCCTATGAATAAGTTTTAGGATTTTTTTCTCTATTTCTGTGAACAATCACAATTGGACTTAATAGGGATTACATTCAATTGATAAGATCACTTTGAATAGTTTAGAAATCTAGCATTATGTCTTCCAAAATATGTACACAAATGTTGTAACTTATTTGTGTTTTCTTTAATAACAAATAAGGAAGTTAAACAAAATATTCAAAACCACTCACTGAAAAAAATTATAGAACCAGATGGTTTAATGGCTGATTTCTACCAGTCAAAGAAGAATTAATAACAGTTTTTACAAAACTCTTCCAAAAATATTGTAGAAGAAAAAATGCATTGTCTGGGTCCACCAGTATCATGGTAGCAAAGCCAAAGACACTATAGGCAAAGAAAACTACAGTCTGATATTCCTGATTAAAATAGAAATAAGAATCCTCAATAAAATATTAATAAGACAAACTGAACAGCATATTAAAAGAGTCAGACACCACCACAAAATGGGATTTATTTCGGTGGTACAAGTGTGGGGTAAATCATATCCAACATACCCAAATCAATTGATGTAATGTACCCCATTGACAGAAGGAAAGATAAAAGTTACCTGATCATGCCAATAGATACTGAAGAAGCATTTGACCAAGTTCAATATCTATTCGTGATAAAACTCCCAACAAACTAGAAATCTTAAAATTATTCATTCACCTCACATTTTATTTCAATTAAAACAGCCACTGCTCTAGAACGAGGGAAGTCACAGGTAGAAGAAAATTAACTTTGAATCCAATGGACATGTACGTTTCTTTCAATGTATTAGCCTCTGCTTTTTTTATTATTATCTAACCTTTTTATTTTTTATTTCAAAATATTAATCAAGGGGTACAAGGTTTTTTATTACTTGGCTATCTTGAATAATACTTAACTGAAGGGTATTGGTATGCCTGTCAACCAGAATAGTGATAATTGAACATAATAGGTAAGATTTCACCCTGCACCCACCCTTATGTCATCCCCATTTCTTGGTTTTTCATGTCCTTTATATCACCTGTGCCCATGTACGATCATGTATTAGTTCCCACATATTAGTAAGAACATATGGTGCTTGGTTTTCAACTTCTAAGATACTTAGTATGATAGTCTCCAGTTTCCTCCAAACTGCTGCAAGTGACCTTCTTTAATTCTTTTTATAGCTTGGTGTTACTCTGTAATAAATATATACATATGTATACATATTTATACATATTTATTTACATATATTTCATTTTTTAAATCCATGAATTGAATGCACTTAGGTTTATCCTACATCTTTGAGATTGTAAATTGAACTATATTTCAGTGCAAGTCTCTTTTTGATAAAATGGCTTGATTTCCTTTGGATAAATACTCAACAGTGGGATTGTTGGATCAAATGGTGGGTCTACATTTATTTCTTTGAGGAATCTCTGTACTGTTTTCCATTGAGGTGCTAATTTCTAACACCACCAACAATATGTAAGTGTTGTTTTTCCTCTGCATCCACACAAGCATTATTGTTTTTTGACTTTTTAATGATGACCATTCTGATAGGGGTAAGTGATATAAAAGTAAAGACATAGACCAATGCAATGGAATAAAGAACCCCCAAATAAAACCATCTGCTACAACCAACTGATCTTCAACTAAGCAGACAGCAACTTACACTGGGGAAAGGAAGCCCTATTCAATAAATGGTGCTAGGAAAATTGGATAACCACACACAGAAGAATCAAACTGGATTCCCTATCTCTTGCCATATATAAAAATTAACTCAAGATGGATTAAAGACTTAAATGTAAGGCATGAAACCATAATCTGTCTAGAAGATATAGGAAAAACTCTTTTAGATATTGGCTGGGCAAAAAATTTATGACTAAGATCACAATGCAAATACAGCAACAACAAAAATAAATGAATGCTACTTAATGAAATGTAAAGCTTCTGCACATGGCTGGGCACAGGGGTAAAGGCCTATAATCCTAGCACCATGGGAAGCCAAGTGGGTGGATTTCTTGAGCTCAGGAGTTCGAGACCAGCCTGAGCAACAGTGAGATCCCATCTCTACTAAAAATAGGGAGACAAAAGACATGAACAGAAATTTTTGGAAAGAAGATAGACAAATGACCAACAAACATATGAAAAAATGCACAACACTAATCATTAGGGAAATGCAAATTGGACTCAGCTTTTACAACTTTATTCTGTACATGTCATATTACTTTTTGCAAGAGGTATAACATACTAATAATTATTTTATTATAATTATATTTAAACTTTAATATACTACAGTCATCCCCCAGCATTGGCAGAGGATCCAAATCTCTTGGATTTCTGTGAGTGCTTGAGATCTTTATATAAAATGGCATAGTATTTCCGTATTACACACAGCCCCCCATGTACTTTAAATTATCTCTAGATTGCTTAATAATACCTAGTACAATGTAAATATATAAATGGTTGTTATACTTTTCTTTAATTTACATTTTTAAGTTGTGACATTGCTGATTTTTATTATTTTCTTTTTCTGAATCTTCTCAATCTGCAGTTGCTTGAATCTGTGAATATAGAACCCACAAATAAAGAGGGACAAATGTATTGCTAATTGGTCCATCTTGGTTATGATTTACCACTTCATCTACTACTTAAATACTCGACAGCTGAAAAACAATAGCAGCCACATCTGTGCTTGAATAAGGAATAATTAACTATGACCCTTTAGAATTAATTATCAGCAGGAACAGTTGGACCATATTAGATACCAAAGGGCACATTTAAACAGATGCCTTAAGTTGTTGACACCTTCTGTACCTTTAGTTATTGCTACTTCCAAGTTCTCCAAGATTCTTAGTGCCTCATAATTCCCTGGGGAAGGCCATGGGCAATTAGAGTAGTGAGATCAATAGATATGGTGGGGGCGTCTCTCATATAAATGGTGACTGCTGCCCATGTCTCTACTGCGCCTCTGGTCTGGATCTGCTGTCCTGGTGTCTTCAAGTACTGTTTCTATGTTACTCTGTGTATGTCCATTACCTAAGTGACTTTCATCTACCACTTTATTGACAATCAACTCTAAGCTTCTTAGTTATGCTACTTTTTTGCCTCCCCGCCATGGCCAGGTGGAAGATAATTATTATCTCTTCTCTGTTTAAAGGGATTCTCTACCCCAGGCATTAGCTCCCTGGTGACTCATTTCCCTTTCTTTTATTCAGAACACGTACACAGGACATAGAGGTTTTATTAATGGAGAATGAAGAATGAAGAAAGAAGGACATGTGTTGGGTAGGTTAAGCCAGAGACCCTTAGATATTGCTTCATCTTATTCCTATTACACACGCACATACACCCCCGATTCATGCTGCACTGTACAATCTGACGCACTTGAGCAGATGTCTCCACTTGTGGCCAAGTTCTCCTAATAAACTATTACTCTCTCCTGCCCGGCCTCCCATCAAACATACATCTGTGTATTGAGATTCCAATTGTGGCCAGAATCAAGTCCGCTTCTGCAAGATTAGTGGGTTCTTTTATCAAGGGATACTGGTGAGACTTTTGTTCAGTGGTCCCAAAGATTTCACAGAGGTTAAGAAGCTTATCTCATACAACCAGATAGAGGATTTCAATGTGCAGAAGCAAAGTAGGCACAAATCCTAAATATACAAGAGAAACCAACAGAGTTTTAATCAATCAAACAAATATTTATTGATTACATACAATGAGCCAGGCACTTTCCCAGATAGCAGTGACACGATAATAAAAGACAGGCTCTCTGCTCTCAAGGAGTTTACATTTAATCAATAGATTTCTAGCCAACCCAAAATTATCTTTAAAAAATGTTTGATTTTTTTACTTTATTTGTGATATGACTAGTTATACTATCAAATCATAGACACATATTTTAAAGAGTAAAGGTGTTACCATGAAGGAAAAATTAGGGAAATATTTCTAGTGTCAGACAGAAAGTGACTTACTGTGTTCTAGGCAGAGGAAATATCATCTAATGTATAAAATTTATATATGATATATGGTTTGGCTCTTGGAAACATTATGAAAATGGATCTATTCACCTAAAATCTGGAAGAAATGTTAGATTTATTTATTATTCATATAATGACTTTCACAACAAAAGAAAGGAGAAAATGAAGAAAATGTAACTCCTGTGTTTAATGTAATTATATCAAATTAAGGCAAAATGGTATTAATAGAGTTTAGTATTACTTAACGAATATATTTTTCTTTATATTCATTTACCTTTTTCTACTGAATCTCTTAACAGAAGCTATAAAAAATTCTTGATCTTTGGATGACAAAAAGTAATGGTAGGTAACTACTAGTCTTGCTTTGAGATTCAAATGTGGATTTACAGTCAATTTCTGTCAAATTTAGTTAATTCAATTTAGGATGTTCTCAAATATAAATTATTGTGAGAGGAGATTACTGAGTTATTTCTCCACTAATCTTAGGCCTTGTTCATGCTAGTCCAATGCTGTGACCCTCATTTTCCCATCTGGTTCTCAACCAGCTAATGCAGAACAGGAAGTGGAAACATTCTTCTTGCCCCTTACAGTTGTATAACAACTCACTTTCTCCCCACTTAAGGAACAATTGGGGAAAGTTGTGTAAAAAACCATGTATTCAGATTTGAGTCTATATTAGTGATCTTGGACGACTGATAATACTTCTCTCTTTTTCTATTTTATAATCTGTAGAATAATGACAATAAGAGAAACTGTTTCATAATATTGAGAGTATCGTCACTACAAAGAGTATCTGGAACATAGGATACATTTATTTCATCTAAGCCCAATAAAAAATCAAAGAGTATCTTTGTATTAGTGAATATTTATTTACATAAACTTCACAACTATTACAATGAAGAAGTTATTTTTTTATTGTTGAAAGTAGTCCTGCAAGAATAATTTTCAAATAACTTCTGTCAAACTACCAGTTTTCTCTGTGTAAATATATTTTGTTCCCAAATATCTAAAACATTTTCAAATAGAATGATGAAAGTAGCAGTCACCCTATAATGATCAAAAAACTTCTGGAAAGAAAGAAATCTATTTTATAAGAACTATGACTCACTAGTTTGATGGATGATTAAATTCTTTATAAATATTCTAGATGATTTATTTTCCCTAGAGAGGAGATAATCACATTCTCAGAATGGGGTAAGGGAAATTTTCCTTAATATTGTTGCATTATTTGTTCTCTTTTCTGTGAGTAAAAGAGGGCTTTCTCTAGATACAGGATAATAATACCAAGAATTTTTTTCCTAACATTCTTATGAAATATCCTCTCTCTCTCTTTTCTCTTTCATTTACTCTCTCTCTCATACCTACAGAAAACACATGCATATTCACACACATGAACATGCACACAGGTGCACATGTGCAGACTCATATACACATTTGAACATACATGTGTGCATACATGTACCCTGGGTAAAAATAATACGTGAAAAACCAAAACATGAAAACATTTAAAGGAGAATTTAATTTTTAATTTTTCACATTACACTAATTTTATAGCAAACTTTGCCAGTCTTGACAATGACCAACTTATTCTTTATTCAAATACACAATTTTAAATAGAAAAATACAACAGAATGTCTTAAAGGAGGGCTGTGTGAGAGCTGGGTTATTATCTTGACTCTAGGTTTTATATTGTTTAACCTCTTTGAATTCTTTTTGTGTCTTCATTTGTAAAGTAAACATGATGTCACGAGTAAATAACTCGAAAAATTGCATGTTTAATTGGTAGGCCTAATGTTACTAGAACACATGGTATTTATTTTTTCAGCTATTTTTTTTCTACTCTTCTTGATCCAACTAGTTTAAACTGTTATTTGACTTATTTATGTACAAGTTAACTGTCATCATTTCTACATATTTTTATATATAGTCTAAGAGAATTTATGTTTTGATTTCCATAAATTAATTTTGTTCCTTTATAACTCTACCATAGATACCGATTTGGGGGTAAGTGTAGTCCCTCAGGTTTTTTTTTCTCTCATGGTTCACCTTTCATCACAGTGTATTGTCATTTTTCTAATTCAGTTTTTGTTTATTTTCAATTTATTTTCTCTCATGTCATTCTTATCTTTAAGAATTTCATATTAGTTGACTTTCCCTTGTGATATCTCATATCCATTATGGTTGTCTTATTTGATCCAGACAGAAATTTTCTGATCAAAGGTTTGCTAACGGACAATACGCATGAATTTTTCCTTGGTTATCTTGTTTCCACTTAGGAACTGGGAAAAAGAGAGAAACAAAACAGATGAAACAAAATAAACAATAGAATATGTCTTCTCATGTTTACAGATGGAAGACCAATTAATTCATACCTTCTGGTCTTACCAGTGTCTACAAGTTATAGAGGAATCCCACCTATCTCGGATGGTTTAAGATCTGCTCCTGTTTCTGCACAGCGTCTCATTTTTTTAAAGTGACATAGTAAAATTTATGATATCGAACATGTCAGTTATCAAAACATTTTCTTCTATATTCACCTTTATGGCTTTATTTAGAAAGTCTTCACCAAATGCTCCTTCCACCAGACAGTAGTAAGAATGTCTTCAAATGGCCTAAGAATGATCCACCTACTTCAAAAGGCAATAACTTTTCTGTAAAGACATAATAGCTAGAAGTTTGATTGGCTAAAACTCTGATGTCTGAATAAGGTTTCAAGAATCTTTAATTTTCGTCAGGTTATTAGGTTTTTCCTTGTTTCATGTGGCATGCTAAGCCTAACAACTGAACAAAGTCCTCAATGCAACATAATAGGTTTTGTCTGATCTGAATGTTCCCTTCCTGTTTTAGCCACTGGCTTATCATTAGTTATATTGTTATAACTTGCAGACTTACGTGTTTTTGTTTTTTATCAATAGATATTTCAGTGTGAAACAGAATGTGCTTTAGCAGAGACCTTATCCTATGTTGTTTATCCATCAGAAATATTTCAAAGTTCTATAGCTACAGGATCAGGTGATAGAGTCATAAATATTTTTTCTCAACAGTTACTTTATTTTGAATAAATAATATTTCTGGCAATATACGTAGAAATAAATCATTTAAACATGCCAATAATAAGTGAACATAATAAAAATGTTTTCTGAAAATTATCATTTATTCTTAGCTTCATAGAAAATGAAAGTATTTGTAAAATTTGTTCCTTTTTTTATTTCGTAAACTTATGAAATAAGTTTTGAGAGGTAGGTTTATCTTACTCTCTTTGAGTTGTAATGATGTTTAGGAAATATGGGAAATTCTATGATTTAGAAGGATTTCAATTCTTGAAGGGCTGAAAAGTTGAAATAATGAAATATATGACTTGCAGTGAGGAAAAAGACTATCTTTTTTCCCGAATTCTTTAAGATCACTATATATCTGTATCTTTCTACTATATTAAGGTTGAAAAACTCCTCATGGAGAAAAGAGAAGAGTCTGATTCAATTGATGCTCAAAGCCATACCCATGTATTTTTTATAACTTCTGCATAAATCCTAAGATAGTATTTTAGACAGTAATAAAGTGTTTTCTTTAATAGAAACGATGCACCAGGGCTTTACATGTCTTTTCCTGAGAAAGCAACTCTGAATCCTTAAGTAACTTACCTTTCAATAAAAGGTAGCCATGGGATATATTTACAAATGCACACCTTTTTTGTAGCCTGTAAAAGCCTAACTTAGTGTTTTATTCATTGAAAATCATGAAACTGTCATGAAATTGCCTTAAAAGCTTTTCGACTCTTTTAGTCTCTTGTTTATTTGCTACAAAACAAGTGATAAAGAATCATGTTTGAGGAATGAACCACAAATTCACAAAAAATATCTATCTCCATTATCAGCTGATTTTTCCTTTGAGGACCTCAACATTCCCAAAATAGTTTGGAAATGTTATATAAAATATATTTAGTTAAACTACAAATTACTAAGCTAAACTATCATAGTGTGGCCAAAATATTTCTCGAATAAAATGTTTTCTTTTTAAATGAGACAAACATTATGGCTGTAAGATTACATTTTATATAATATGCAGTTTATTTCAGGCGACAGCTCTATGTAGTGGTTTTAAGAAAATCATTTGTTCTTCTATTTGGTTGTAAGCTTCCCCTTGATATAAGCTATAAAGAGTTAGCAGGAACAGGCTTTACCATCCTTGTTCTGTCCTAATTTCTAGTTATGACATGCTACTAATTATCAGAAATATAATGCGATTTCAAATCTAGGAATTATATTGCAATGGTTTTAACTTTCTCAAATTATCACAAATACCCAAATTACCACAAATACCTATCATAAAATTATGCCAGTATAAAAAACAAATGCTGAGATAAGGATAAGGGAAGGTGGCTCTCTTATTTATTTCTCTACTATTGTTGGCTTCTTCTGTGAATAAAATGATTCTAATTAGAAAAGAATTACTGAGAATTGCACACACATATATGATGGAAGTTCAAAGAAATCAGGTGCTTATATTCTTGGTCCTACGTTTGACAGGCCCTATTAATTAGGCAAATATAGGACATTAGGCATTAATTGTTGTCGTGACCCATCGGGCTCCTGTGGCCCTGGTCTCGGTTAGCGCAGGAAGGAACCAGGCGAGAGGCGGATTAGAAGTACAAGCTTGTGGAAGGCGGACTAGCCCTTACTTTCCGGGTAGCCCCGAGCAACCTCCGAACAGCCTTTTATTGAAAGGGAATGATACAGGTGAGGGGAGTAATTAACAATGACTACGTGCAGAGGGCACGGGCTCTTCTTCCACAGGGAGCTCCTGTGGGCGATTGGCCCGGGGTCCACGCCTCAGCTGCAGATCATCTTGCTCAGATGTCATCTGGCTCTTGGCGTCTCCTACAAATTGTCCTTTAAAAAAAGGTTGCAAGGCAAACCTGTGGTTGTGGTTGTGGTGTTAATAGTAGTGTTATTATTTAATTGTTGTTTTCAGTGATTTGCCCAATTCTTCCTCATTACCTTCTGATGAGCTGGTCACAAGGAAAAGGAGAAAATATTTTAAATAGAGTCCTGCAAATCCAGGAGTAAATGATCTACAAATTGTATCAGAATCACCATCTAATCCGATCTCTAGGGAAAGGGATAGGGAATTCTTAACAAGAACTCCAACTAAACCTTGAGCATACTGAGTTTTGAGACTGAATAGCTTACATTTCTCAGTAAGGCCAAAGAGGGGCAAGGAACCTCAAGAGTAAGCATAATGTATTCCCTACAAATAAGACTGTTGGATGTCTACCCATTTGTTGCTTAGAAAATAAAGGTTGAAGCTTTATGTATATGCCCAAGTGAAGCAAATCCATGCAGTTTATAACTATATAATATCCAGGTGATCTTCATTGCTCCACAGAACTATCATTTAAAGCATGATTCAATGTTGTTTGACATGAGAGGTGGCTATATATATGTGTATATATCTCCAATTATCTCTCTCCCTATACATATATATGCATATATATATACACACACACACATACAGACATATATACAGACATATATATATTATTTTTATGTAGGAAAAGAACTTCTCTAATTATATACACTCAACTGTATCTAATCTCTCAAGAAATAACCTAAATATCAGCTCCTCTATGAAGCTATCAGAAGAAATTTCTTCCTCTTCTGAACTGCAATAATGTAGTATCTAGACCTTCTGTGTAATTTTATAAGCTGTTATCAAAATTTATAAGCTACACTATGTTCTCAAAGCAAAAAAGATCCATCTGAAAGTAAGCAACATATAGAAGTTGAACAGAAGCTTGACAGAAATGGAACTCCCATTCAAGTCATCATTAAGAAATTATATTCATTAAACATGAGTGATATCACCAAAGTCCAGGCAGACATAATTACCTAAACGAGCAGTGTCAGGTTCTACAGTGAAGAATGCGGACCAATTGGAGAGGATAAAGGACAGTGTTCATAACATTTCTACCCTGCTCCAGGAAATGGTGGGTCAAAGCTGGAATAGTTTTAAGACAAAATTATCTCAAATGTGTTGAATGGTGGAGAAAAACAACCTATTAGCATTAATTGGGATATAGAACCAGGATTTTCATGTGCCTGAGATGCAAGGCAGTAATCTGGGAAGGATAAACCATGATGAATTGGTTTATCAGGATTATAACTTTTTAACCATTACGTTGTATAACATTTTTACACTCTTCTTGCAGAAACGTGGCATTGAAAATCTCTTTCTAAATAATTTTTGCTAATTGACAGTTCTTCAAAGCTAAATTTCAATGTTTTAAGACGTAAAATCAAGAGAATTCAGATGACAATTTGACATCTAGAATTTGCTGAGAGGGAAGAACTCTTTGTCTTTCTCGTGTATTACATTGAATTCCCTTAAAATTATGGTTTACTTCTGATTAAAACCCATTCATATTGTTCTCAAGGTATTTAGTGCTATTCAGTTCATAAAGAGTAAACACAAAATCTATTTTAAATGAGTGATTAAAAACAATGTTTTATGGAATAAAGCTTTTTCAGAAATGTTCCAAGTTGGATTGAAACAGTGTCACAGACAATGAAGCAGACTCGACTCAACTACTATTCCTAATATTGCTTTATTTGATCAGAATATAAATATAATTTTAAAAGGCTTTATTTCAGAAAATAACACCTTCTATCTACTGAAAATATAATTAGACATAAAATACATAGATACATGGATGCTGATATCCCTTCTATTATAGAACCCTCGCATTAATTTTTAATTTAATATATTACAATTTGGTTCTTTCTGATCATTTTTATTAGCTTCCTATAAAAGTTACTCCCTGTTTTATTACAAAAATATAATAAAAATATCATTTATAAGATACGGAATGAGATGATGATAATTTATTCTTTTTATAGAAGAGTTACATTCCCTTCTATATTACTTGATATTTTTAAGATAAGTTCTCCAACATCAATTTAAAAAGGAGATAACATTCAACTTATAAAGAGAATTGTGTTCAAGGTCCTTATGTGAGTCAATTAGTTGGAACTTAGGAAACTACAGAATGATAAATACATACTGGTGCCAACTCTCAGTATCTTATTAATTTACATTAAATACCCAAGGTTTAAATTCAAATATAACTGCCTGAAGAAATTCATAAAATTATCTTTGTGGGTATGGGTAGATAAGAAATTTGATGATCCTGTTTTAGATTCTGGGACCATATCAACCCACCACAGTGCCAGGTCAGGTGGCAGTATTCCTTGTAGCAACAAAAGATAGAGATTCACCTTTTGTGTTAAATACTTCTGGTAGCCAGTGATTTAGTAACACTATCTTCACAGCAAAAATATTTCCCTGTATTTCAGTATACACTTGCAAAAGAAATCTTTGTGTCAATCCCTGCTCCATGCTTTGCAAAATGTACTTGACAACAGTTTTCAAATAATTTCAAAACCTTGTAAGGGCAGAACATGGTGGCTCCTATATACTTGAATATAAACACAGAATTTGACATATTGCCGTGCACAAAATAGGTTCCCAATAAGTATGTGTTGAATACATACCTGGGTTCAATTAATAACTAAATAAATGAAAAGAATAAGGAAAAAACTGCAGTCTTATCCTGATTTTGATATACAGTTCACCATTATTATATCAGAAAATTATTTACAAGTTTCCTTAATTTAATACATTTATCAATTGCCTGTTATGAGTGGATAAAATGGACCATTTGTAGAAAGCTGTATGTGTTAGCAAACAAATAATGAAAAGTCATAAATATTTTCCAGTAGAACACTGCATGTTGGGTCATGCAGCATTATTCTGAGTAATTTTCTTTGAGTTATTAGCTTCCCTCCTGATTCAATACATTGCATGTGTTTCACTGACCTTCAAGGCTTATTAGTGCTTCCAATATGCTCTACAATGGAAGAAAAGATTCCCCTGCATTTTCTAACTGGCTACCCTCTGCATACCCATATCATAATAGTACACGGATAGGGTTTCATTTTAGACTGACAACTGCCATAATGGATACAACAACATTGTTTCTGAATCAGCAGTAATAGGAACAGTGTTGTGATTAGTGTGACAAGGGCTAAAGCAATTAGATTTAAATTTGATGAAATAGCTGTACCATACATTTACCAGATTGTGTTGAAACATTTCCCTCATTCTTTTTGCTTTTGTAATGGCAGGTGCCCTACGTGTTAGCCCTAACGTTCTTGTCTGGCACCCTGACTTGTAACGATGCGTACAAAGAATGCGTTATAGCCTTGAGAGAATGATTATCTTTATTGTCACATCTCTCCATGGTCCTGTATAATTGTTTTAGCTGCAAGTAAATTCCTGAAATGCTTAGTACTGCACACTGGATGAATGTCTGCTCAACCTTCCAAAGTGCTAGTGATTATGCAACGGGGAAAGGAGGTCCCTTTAGAGGCATTAAGGTTGTAATGTATTCTTTATGTGCTGACCTGTGAAAACACAAATGTAGTTGCCCAACTTAAAAAGCTAGTGAGGAATTCATACTGACTATGTATTCAAGAAGAGTTGTATTCAGTGATTAGGATTGTGTATTAAGATACAAAGGAATGATTGTGTACACTATCAAACAATATAGTCTGCATAGATAAAAATAGACACCACTTGGATTTTTTTTTTTATTTTGGATCCCTATGTGTTAGTCTTTCTTTATTTTTTCATTACTTTATATGGAATATATATACATACAATTAAGGCCTCAACCAACTCAGAATAGCACGAAATATCATGACTAAATTCTTTCTTTGATCTACATGTGTTTAAGTTTAAAATATTATTGCTATGTTTGATTTCTCAACAATGGGAAGAAAATAGACAAACTTTTTCTTAGTTAATCTAATCTTACTTAAACTTTACAAGATATTTAAAAGGTTGTATGTAGTCATGACTGGGTAAAAACAAAGTACTTTTGAATATTAGGCAGAGTCTGAAGCCAATAATCTTCTAATAATCCTGACGTTCTTCATGTGGGATGTCTAGACTACACATCTGTGGTGTCAGAATAAAGTGGCAATAGACCTATTGAATCAGCATATTAAAGAGTAGCAACTTGTTAAAAGACTAAAAAAGTAAAGTATTAAATGGATACAATTCTATTGGTGCTTATATTTTGGAGCTAGAAACTTGGCCAACTCAAGGGGGCCATCAGTCACCAACAGTTATGGAATCCAGTAATGTTCTTGAAGTAATAGATTATGGTTTTAAATTTAAGCACCTGGATATCATTTTGCATCATGTAGTTGAAATCAATGTACATGGGCTACAAATATTATAGTCAGGAAGTCAAAAATACAGAAATATTTATAGCTAATGGCATTTCTGACTCTAAAGAAATGTTTCTGTTTAGTGAGAAAATGCAATGGCATTATTTCTGGCTACGGCATACTTTCCTCCAATTCTCCTGCTATTTCTACACTTCAATATTTTCTTTATAGGTACTAATTTGCATGCCAGTGTAATACAGGATTGACAAGCAAATTATCCTTTAAAGAAACATTAAGAATATTCACCAGATAAATTATTATACCAAAATACATCACAGAATTCATATCTTGTGACCTTAGTTATGAAAAGTATTACTTTTAAATCTGCAATGGAAATGAGCATAAATTATAACATCATTTAAAAAAGAGAGTCTCCCTTCTGAACAATAGACTGTATAAGAAAGCCAATGTCTGAAAAAGAAAATAACTAAGTTCTGATTCTCCCCTTTTGAAATCAGTATACACAACCTCAAATTAACTGAAAAAATCTTTGTATATTACCCAGGCAATAAAAAATACACCAATTGTTACCTTTGATCTTCCAAAAAAGCTTTGTTTGTGGGTGTGGCTGTGGTGTCTGCCAAATATAATTTGGGGTTTGTACTAGATGTTTTTTCTTTTAACATGTTTTTTTGTACTTCTGAAAGAGATTCATAGTACTGTTTTCTTAAAACAAACATTAATCTGGGAATTAGAAAGTAGTGTATTAGGTCTAGAGGCATGCTTCATCTCCACCACTAAGATTTGAAAGTGATTCTTCAGAAGTTTCAGTATAACTCTAAAGAATTTATATGATATAAATTAGTAAAATGAAGTTTTTATGATACTTTTATAAATTTGTAGGTATATTTCAATAAAGTTTTAGTTATATTTCTTTTTCTACAAAGATATCTATATAAATATCCATTACATTATTTATAACAATACTAACATGACATTTTTCATTACTTGCTAGGTTTCTTTGTATTAAGTTACATAAAAACAATGTGATAAGTAACTATCATCCTTTTCTTACAGAAAAATCTAGGGTTTAAGTGAGACACAAAAACAAGGTAATATAAATTTATGACTTTTTAAACTCTACAAATAACTATTATTTCTATAGTTATACAATTCTTATATATTATTCTTATATATATTATTATACTATAACTATTCTTATATATGGGCTGAAATATAATGCTGTGTCTGCTGAAAATAAACCAAATGTCATGGAAGCCATTTATACCAAAAGAGAGAGACCAGGACAGGCATAGAGCTCACACGTGAAATCCTAAATTCTGCGAGGCCAAGGCAGGAGAATCCCTTGAGCTCAGGAGTGTGAGACCAGCCTGAACAAGATTGAAATCCTATATCTATGAAAAATGGAAACATTAGCCAGGCATTGTGGCAGGCACCTGTAGACTCAGCTACTTGGGAGGCTGAGGCAGGAGAATACTTGAGCCCAGGAGTTTGAGGTTGCTGTGAGCAAGGCTGATGCCAGAGCAGTCTAACCTGGGCAACAGAGTGAGATACTATTTAAAAAGAAAAAAAAGACAGAGAGAGACAGAGACATCTATACTACAACTTTTAACTTAAAATATATGTATATTTACATTAGCTTATTTAATATTTTACTTTGCCATTTTAAATATGTCATCTTTCATTTCTATTTTCCTAAATGTTATTTATTACAAACAGGAAAGTAAATATCAATATAGTAAAAATATATTATACTTGCCTATTAATTTCTCAAATGCATTTCCCAAATATATGAGTAAACATGAATATATAGAATCATATATTTACATATATCATGCTTATAATACCATCTTGATTTAAATAGAATAACAAGTGTATATCAAGTATAAGGATTCTGACCCCATTTTAAACAAGAAATGTGGCTACAGTCATTTAATCTCTGCTAGAATTTAGTTTCACTTCTATTTAATATATGCAATAATTAGTTGAAATTTTTGAAATAAGATCACCAAAATATGATTTGCTTTGGAAATAGTAACTCTAATTTATGTGTTATTTTCATATTTATAAAAACTTCTCTCTATTTAGCTGACAAAATATTCCGCTACATGTTTTTAGAAACCTAAATTTTATAAAATATAAAGTGTAAAAATATTTAAATTTAAAAAGTACCATATATATTCTTTTATAATCATAAATGTGAAAATGAATATTATTCTGTATAGAAATTAACTTCCATAAGAATATGATCCTTATTCATACTTCCCTGAAAAGTCTGAGTAATACATAAATGAAAAAGTAGACATGGTCTGGTGCTAGCTAATTATTTTAGTACATTGTTTATGATTCTTGGATGTGACTATATTAATTTACCTGTCTCCTACCCCCATGCCGACAAAAGGATAGTCATTGATAAATACCTTAGCTGTTCATTTAGGACCCTTAAAATATTATAGCCAAGGATAGAAAACTAGGTAACAGCCATCAGAAGGCCTGAAACACTTTTAAACAGCTTAGTTCCTTATCAGGTTAAAGTGTTGTAGACCTAGGACCCCAGCCTGCCAGAGACAAAGTAATTTTCTTCTCTACGTAAGTGTAACACTCAGAGCTTTAATCACCTTGATAATATATCATGTAAGATTTATAATTAATACAAAAATTATGAAATAAAAGAATAACAAAAATATTAAAGTCTACATAAACAGACCCAGAAGAGATACAGATATCAAACAGAGGTTTGGGTTTTGGGGGTTTGTTTTGTTTTGTTTGTTCTTGAGACAGAGTCTCATTTTGTCACCCTCCATAGAGTACAATGGAGTCATAGCTTACAGCAACCTCAAATTCATGGCCTCAAGTGATCATCTTGCCTCATCCTCTCAAGTAACTGGGACTACAGTCACTGGCCACAATGCCTGGCTAGTTTTTTCTGCTTTTATTTTTTTCTGTTTTAGACATAAGGGGTCTTGCTCTTGCTCAGGCTAGTCTCCAATTCCTGCGCTCAAGCGATCCACCTGTTTTGGCCTCTCAAATTGCTAGGATTACAGGCATGATCCACTGTGTCTAGCCCTCAAACAGAGGTTCCAAGTTAGCTATACCTAACACATTTAAGAATATTGATTGCAACATAGAGGACTTTGGGAAAAACCTGGAAATATTTACACACAATGAATAAAATTAGAAACTCATTACATAGCATTACCATTTGTGTAGACTCAGATAAATTAGTGAATTTGAGAATAAGCCACAAAATATTGAGAAAGAAAAACAAAGATACAAAGGAATAGAAAAATTTACAAAGAAGCATGTAAGAAAATTGTGCCACTTGGTAGAATGTTCCATTATACATTTAATCAGAGTCTCAAATAGACAAAAGGTAGAAAATTGGAAAGTAATATATGTTTAAAAATTGATGACAGCCATCAAACCACAAAATCAAAAATTGTGATATACAAATATATAGAGAAAATCATACCTAAATATATCATAGTGAAAGAAAAGAAAAATAAAATATGAAAGCTACAGAGAGAAAATAACATTAATATGTAGTAAAATAACATCTTAAAGGAATATATAGAATAAAGTACAATCTATACCCACTAAAATATGCTTCAAAAAGAAAATCAAAATAGATTTTCAGACAAACAGAAGATCAGAAAGTACCCATATTAAAGCTTCAGTAAAGATGTGTATTATAACTATGGAGTAATTTATAGAAAATAGTAAAGTAATTCACAATAATGAGCCCCTGAGTTGAATAATGAAATAAAAATTATTGGATTAACTCCAAATAAGTAATAGAGAGAAAAATTATATGAATAGAACATAATTTGCAGAACAATAAAAACAGTGTCTTTAAATACAAACATGTTAACAATTACATTTAAATATACTATTTAAATTTAAAGTGTGGCATAGTGAATAAAAGACAAAATCTATATGCTTATGGGAGACATATACTTAATACACACATACAAAAACTTTAAAAGAAAACTTTAAAAATATACATATATTATGCCAACCCTAATCAAAGTAAACTTAGTGTGTACATACTACTACATATAAGTCTAAATTATGTTATGTATTATATTCATATGAAAGATAGTTACTGATTAGAAACATTTTAGTAATAATGAAGCTTATTTACTAATCACAAAAGTGTCAATTTCCCATGAAGATATAAAAATTCAAAATATATAAGCACTTGCTTCAGTGTTAGTTATTCTTTCCTGTGTAACAGAACCACTCCAATAGGTATTGGTTTTAAACTACAACTAACTGTTTTATGATTCTGAAAGTTCCTAGAGCTCAGCTGAGTGGTGTGCATTCGGGGACTATAGAGGTTGCCATCAAATAGCAGCTGATATTGGAGACATCTGAAAGCTCCAACAGACTGGATGTCCAAAGTGGATCATTTGCAAATTCAGCAATTAGTCTAGTTACTACCTAAGAATAGAGAAAAAGCTTTGCACTGGAAAATCTGCCTATGTCCTTGCTGTGAGTTTTGAACTTCTTACAGGACTGTGGCTGGGTAAAAGTTCCTTAATTTTGAGATAGAAGCTGGAAAGCTTCTTATAATTAATCTTGGAATTTCTAGAACATTACTTCCACCACATTCTATGAGTCAAGCAAGTCAACAAAGCAAAAGCAGAATCAAGAAGACAATGGTTAGGAAACCCCCCACCCTCTTAACAGGAGAAAGATTCTATGTGTATAGGAAGGAAAGAGAATGATTTTCATGGATACCAAATCTAACCTATAGAATTTAATAACATAGTTTCAAAATACATTTTCAAAAATTGATCAAAATATGATGAAAATAGATGTGCAATCACATTATAATTAATGATGAAAATAGAAAATTTTTTTCTCTTTCAGAATAAAACATGCTTGTCATTCCATTCAACATTTTACTTAAGAACTAATGAAGGCAAGAATAAAAAAATGAATCATACAAGAAATGAAAGAGATGAAATAAAATATTCATGGTTTATCTAAGAAAAATGTATGCATGTAAAAAGTCCAAAATAGTTTAAAATATACTATTACAGTAAGTTGGTGAGTATAGCGTATTCATTTGATGTAAGAAAAATATGAAAATCTCAATTTTAAAAGTACATTTTTTTACAATTGGAAATTAAATACAAAAGAGCTGCCATTTACAATAACAGCAAAAAACATTACATAACAATAAATCTTACAAAAGAAGAGAAAAATATGCAGAAAATACCAAAAGATTTAGATCAATCTAAATAAACAAGCTGCGTTCAATGCTAAATAACTGAAAAATTCATTGTTAAGATATAAACCCTCCCCAAGTTCTCTGTAGAGTTAATGAGATTCTAGTCAAGTTATCACTAGGGTTTTCTGATAGAAACCAACAGATTAAGTTTATAATTTACAAATAAATATAAAATATTTTGCCAAAATAATTTTAGAAATCAATTAAAATTGGAAATTTGTATCACCAGTTATCACCTTATTATGTTATACATTAATTAAAACAATAAGAAATTATTATTTATAAAGATACACAAACCAATATAACAGAAAACAGTGATGAGGAATAGCTGGATGTAAGTACGGAAACTTGATCTTACAACAAAAATAGTACAGTGGAGGATGAAGAAAGGACAGTTTTCTCAATAATTGGTTGGTATCTTTATGGAAAAAATTGAATTTCACTTTATAAAGAAAAGCACACAAAGAAATCTATATAGATAGATTATATATCTAGAATTTAAAATTAAGAAAGCTTTTAGAGAAAACAGAACATATTTATAAATTGAACTTTGAAAATATTCTTAATCATGATACATCAAACATGACTTAAAATATTTTAAAAGTAAACTACAATAAAAAAATTCTGTATGCAAAAGACATCCTTCAGACAATAAAAAGGGAAATGACAGAATGAAATAGATAATTGTAATAAATTTTTCAACAAAATTGTATCACCATGTATTTATCAAAAATCTCATAAATTGATAAGCAAAAAAAATTGCCAAAGAAGTAGAAAAATGGGCAAAAGAATCAAGCAGGCATTTTATGAAATAGCATACTTAAATTGCAAATAAATATTAAGAATGCTCTCAGTCCACATCAGAAAACCATACACATGTACCTTTCAGCACACTAACCCATATATATATGAATAGCAAAACAAAAATTAAAACAGCAAAACTCAAACAAAAGCCTGTAAATTTTGTTAAAGATGTAGAACAAAGGGAACTTTCACTATTGCTGGTAACTGTATAATTGGGTATAACCACTCTGAAAAACCATAAGTACCTACGTAATTTTGTTACCAAATTCTCAACTCTTATCCCCAAGCCTCTATCAGAAGAACAAAGACAAGTGGTTGAGGAAAAGGACAGAAAAGAACGTCAGACTCCCATCTTAAAGTATCATTGTCTCAGCCATAAACACAAATACAGAGCTTTTAGTAGGGACTGTGTTCAGATTCGGGGTATTGTACAGTTCATGGTTCTGATCAATTTTCTGTCCTATGAAGACAATCTTATGACCTCTGCCCAATTTGACATCCCACACAGACCTCTTTGTGTACCTCCCAACCTCCTAGGGACAAATCTTTCGAGTTATCTCTTGTAATAACTTGCCCTTCCCAATCACTTGCCTGGAGGCAGGATGCAAGTTTTAATAGCAAAATGAGTGAGGAAAGTCTTTAAAGACAGAAAACATTTTTTAAACCACTTTTCAGGCTTTTCTTCTGTTATAATTCCATTTAAATAATGTTCAACAATGTAATAAACGTAAAAGTCAGGACAGTGTCTATACTGTATTTTTTTCCCTTGAGTATAACCACTCATGATTAAACAAGCTGCGTTCAATGCTAAATAACTGAAAAATTCATTGTTAAGATATAAACCCTCTCCAAGTTCTCTGTAGAGTTAATGAGATTCTAGTCAAGATATCACTAGGGTTTTTTGTTTTTCTTAGCCATAAACACAAATACAGAGCTTTTAGTGGGGACTGTGTTCAGCTTCGGGGTATTGTACAGTTCATGGTTCTGAACTAGGGTTGTTTGGAATTCATTGAGGGTACAATGAATTAGGTTACACTGATTGCATTTGTTAGGTACCATCCCTCTTATAATTGTGTCCTACCGCCCAAGAGAAGTGCCTTACACCATAAGCCCTCATCCCACTCCCAACTCCCCTCTACCCACTCCCTCCTTAAGTGTAGGAGTGATTGATACGTTGACAAATCGGGGGCTTATGTGTGACATAATAGAGGAATATTGTTTCAAGCAGCTAAGTATTACAGTATTCTGTTACACAATAATATGTATATAACTAAATCACCTGTATTATGACATTAGCCTGTGACTCTCAGAATGAAACTGCCATTAGGTCTAAGGATGACTAGATGTAAAAATCTCATTACAAGTTTGAAAAAAAACACTATTATTATAAAACTTGTCTGTTTAATAAAAGCCAGGGATTTTGTTCTCTTACATCGGGATGCATGAATCTGATGTAAGAGAACAAAATCCATGGCATTTATTTAAAATATTAGCTATTAAAAATATCAATTATCCGTTTGTTGAAAAGCAGACCCCATAATTTTCACTTATTTTTTCTAATTCCGCATTCTAGCAGTACAGCGTAAAAGGCAACTTTCTCTTAATAGGACATTCCCTCACGCAAGTGTGAGAAACAAACTGCTAGTTTATTTTAGGGATTCATATCTCTGTGGCTTCTGCAAACACATACAAAATTCCAGTTCAGCACTTCTGCTAATCAAGTAAAATTGTTCAGGAAGAATAAATTTTAGTGAGTTCCTGCTAAGAAATGTCAGACCAAAAGGATTTGCACTGCCCCAGGTTCGAAAGGTCAATGGGTTTGTTAAAGAGGTAGGGTGAACAATTTTCTGAACCAGTCTCCAGCATCAAAAATGCCCTGCCCAGTTCCAAGAAACCCATATCTGCAGACGGCTCACAAGGCAATATTCATAAATCTTTAATGAAAGGGTCAAAGCTAGGGTATTGCAATGCAAGCTATCATCAGTAGAAATAACACACAGGTCCAGTTGAAGAGTACTGTGGTTAACCCAGCACACATGGTAACAAAGCAGTTTCATCCACACTAGTATTTTCAAACATTTACTAAAAGGCATGAAGATTATTACACTTGAATTCTACAGTTCTTAATACATAACCTATAATTAGGTACAAAATGACTCACATCAAAGTCTATTTGAATGTCATTGGAGAAATTCAGAACATGATCAAAATTTTAAGTTTTTTTTTATCACAATATACCTAAATCAATAATTAAAGGTATACATACAAAATAAAATTTCAAAGAAAATCTTGTTGTACTAAATCTTGAATAGCATTTATAAAATCATGTAGGCTTACTCCTACACAGATACAACACATTGTATAGTTAAGGAGTTGTTGGGAAAAGCATATTTCAAAAGAATTTCCATTTCTGATATTAAACAAATTTGAACAATATCCTGATTCAAAATACCAAAAGATCTGAATGAATAACAAACTATTTTTTAAAATCACAACTAAATTCATAAGTTAGGAAAAAAGTTTTTTTCCCTGGGCTCCAAAAGAGAGAGGTTACTGGAAGACAGAGTGAAAAAAATGCAGCTGAACCACAGCTGTCTTGGGAGCATTTCCTGATCTCAGAACCAAAGGGCTCACAGTTTAACTACTTTTCCAAGAATTGGAGACAATACCTTCAGTCTACCAAAATGTGAGGTTAAAAATCGATCCCATACAAAATAAAGATGTTAGCTACAAAGGTACTATGAAATATATGCCCACTTATAAATGAGTATCACTAGAACTCTTCTGTTTATGCTGCCTCTGGATGAGGAAAACACAAATCATACAGACCAAGAAAACTTGAAAGTTTGGTCCTGAGTTCATGTGGCTTTAGAGGTTAAGTACAAGTCCCTGATGGGAAAGTCCAAAGAAAGAAAATATCTAAAGTTTCATTGACATTTTGGCATCTCAGTTTATCTGAAAATGAAACTTTTCTCTAGAGAGTGAGCTTCAGAGGATTTCTACAGATAACGTTCTGCTAATAAGCCTCACAAGTGTAACCAGCAAATACATATGGAAGCAACCATGAGTAAGACAGTAGAAAAAACACGCAGCAGATGGCACCTGTGGCTCAGTGAGTAGGGTGCTGGCCCCATATACTGAGGGTGGAGTGTTCAAACCCAGCCTCAGCCAAACTGCAACAAAAAATAGCCTGGCACTGTGGTGGGCACCTGCAGTCCCAGCTACTCAGGAGGCTGAGGCAAGAGAATCACCTAAGCCCAAGAGCTGGAGGTTGATGTGAGCTGTGACGCCACGGCCCTCTACCAAGGGTGACAAAGTAAGACTCTGTCTCTGAAAAAAAAAAGAGAGGAAAGAAAAAACACACAGCAAAATTCTGCTCAAAGAATTAAGGTGTTAAGTATTCAAATACAAATAGGTATATATGAATGTCTAAAAGAAATGAAAGATAGATTTATACCCCACATCTGGGAACAAGGTACTATCAAAAAGGAGTAAGTATATTTCATAGAGAACTAAATGCACTGTGCAGTCTTGAAAAATGTAATATTATTGAAAAGAATCCAGTGCTCATGGGAACAGTCAAGTAGGTATGAGTGAAGAAATAATTGATGGTACTGGGTGCAGATGAAGAAATAACTCAAATTTGCAGAAAACATTTTAAACAAACCAAACACAAGAAGACATAAAAATAATGGGCGATAAATTGAGAAGGTCCTACATTTGCATATTGGATTTCAGAAATAAAATGAAAGGGAAAATGAGGAATAGACCATAATAATTTTAAAAAACTGAGAAATACCTAGAATTGATAAAAACCAAACACAACCCAAAAAACACAATTGTCTTACTTAAAAAGCACAATATATTTCAAACAAAACACATTTTAAATAAAAATTCTTACTAGAGAAGACTGTATTTTTACAAAGTTGACTGCAACAATATGCTCTCCAAATGCTTTCTCACAATGCGACCATACCACTTAATTAAGAAGAAAAATCGAATTCTCTTCCCTTTGAATCTGAGAATGTCTTAAGAGTTCTTTGTAACAATAAAATGTGAAGATGACACTATGTGACTTCAGCAACTTGCTTGGAAAAAGCCATTGCTACTTCTTTTCTTTAAATGTTTGCTTTTGGAAGTTCCATCTGTAAATCTCTCTCCCTCTTAGAATTCAGCCACATGCTGAGGAGCCTACGCCTGACCCACATGGAGAAGCCAATTGTGGGTGCTACACCTAACTGATCCAGTTGAACTCAGCCTTCACAGTCATCATAGCCAAGGTGCCAGCCATTTATGTGAAGATGCTCCCTGATTACTGTAGCTCGCAGGTGTTAAAGTCTCCCTTGCCCAGGTTGGAGACACTTCTGAGCAGAGACCAGTATCCATGATCTGGGCTCGATCAAAGATTGACCTAAGTACCCCTTGTAAGCACAATAAAGTGATTGTTTTATGACTCTAATTGTAGGATGCTAGTTGGAACATTTAGCTAGACATATGGTAGTTTCACTAAGAAGGAAAGGAAATTAGAAGAGACGAATACTCAGTCTGATCAGTTCCTATTCAAATATTTATTAAATGACTTACCTCAAGAATCTGCAGGAAAAAATTATGAAAAAGGCACATGCCTGCTCGAAAACAAAATGGACAAAAGCCTTGAAAAGACCCATGATGAAAGAAGATACTTATGCGACCAATAAGCACTACCTACTTATCTGTATTAGTCATCAGAGAATGCAAATGAAGCCATATGTAGTGCAACTCACCATAACACAATGGCTAAAACGAAAAAGGTGGAAAATGACAAGTGTTGGTGATGTAAGTAACCGAAGCTATATAGACTGCTGGTGAAAGTGCAGACTAGTACAACTCTTTCAGGAAATCACTTACGGCACCTGCTAATGCAAGAATGCCTGAAGTACAACACAGCAAATTCAACTCCTAGGTATAATCCCAACAGAATCATGTATGCATGTAGTATATTCAACGAACACATAAAAATAAACAAGATATATACTAGAATATTTATCTCTGCTACTGTAAATTTACATGTCATCAAAAGCAGAATAAATAAATATGTCTTCATTTAGTCATACAATGTAATCCTACACAGAATACGGAAGTGAGAATGAACAAACCAGCGTGAGTTAATGTTCATAAATCTCACAAACACAAGTTAATGTTCATAAATCTCACCGACACAACGTTAAGCCAAAGAAGCCAAACACAAAAGAGCATATATTGTATAATTGTATTAGTGCAAATCCAAAAACAGGCAAAAAGTGAAATATTTAATAGTTTATTAAAACACTGAATGATATTACCATTCATAGGAATTTAAAATTCTAAGAGCGTCTAAGAGCTGCGTTTCTGTGGGTGCTGGTAATACCCTGTTTCTTGATGAGTGGGGGTTGTTTATCATGGAATTCAGAAAATGATTCAAAAATGAAGGCCTCAGAAGCAGATGTTTCTTTAAACTTTTCCTGCCTTCCTGTTTCTGGTTCCTCATCTTTTCAGAAGTTGACAATAGAAACTAGACTCCCTCTTCCTGCAGACAGATCACAGAAATAAGAATCCTACCAAAACCCTCCATAAAACCTAAAAATATGATTCTAACTAATCCTTTACCCTTCTGTATCAATACCGGCCAAAAAGAAATTATCTGACCTACCTTGTATAATTGTAGGCCATGAGACCCCCCCATGGTAGAGAGGTTCCTGCACACACATGCCAAGAAGAATCTAAACAGACATGCCTGGCTGACTTTCCACACTTAGTCTATTAGCATCACAGTGTACCAGTTTTGTTTGTTTGTTTGTTTGTTTGTTTTTTGCAGTTTTTGGCCAGGGCTGGGTTTGAACCCACCATCTCTGGTATATGGGGCCAGCACCCCCTTTAAGCCACAGGTGCCACCTTCAGAGTGTACCATTTTTGTGCAGTCATACTTCTACACACCTGGTCATGCTTTGTTGAACCTAACCAAAAAATAGTTCCCCTCTATCTTTGGGCCTTCATTCTGAAGGCTTTGCATAATATGAAAAATATGATCAAATGCATTTGTTTGCCTTTTCTCTTGTTAATCTGTCTTTTGTCAGTTGACTTCAGCACTTTCAGAAGGTGAAAGAGAAGTTTTTTCTTGGCACTTACAATTACATCAGTTCATTCTGTGGAAATTCATAGAACTGCACACTTGTAGTATGTGTACCGTTAGGAATATTTAATATACTTTCATAAAAGGTTTTCTTTTAAATAAAAACAGAGAGATAAAGAGACAAATGATTCAACAGAACAGAACAAAACCATGATACAATCAACTATCCTTAAAGAGCTGGAAGGAAACAAATATCCATTAAGAATTTTATACCCAACTAAATTATTAATAACAAGAGTGCAAGAACACACTTTACAAAGAGCCAGAATAGAGAGCATTCATCCATAATAAGATTTCTAAAAGAAAGATTCTTAGCTCTCTCCAGAAATCTTGAAACATACAAATGAATAGATCCCAGAATTTCTAAATCAGAATGTCTGAGCAGTACCAAGACATATGTTTCTAAAGATAATTTTACAGCATCTCAAAATGCACTCGAAGGATACTTACCTAGCAGGGGCAATATCATGATGGTTTTCCCATGGCAAGGCTTATCCATTACACTCCAGATGTGTTGACCCTGCAATTTCCCAAATGTGTAAAATTTGCCTTTATAACTGGTAGTAAAGTTATACTTTACTATAGTAAAGGAGATTGTGTTCATGATTTTCCTCTACTAAAAAAAAAAAAAAAATGAAGTCAGAGTTAAGAAGGGTTAAGAATGAGGAAGTTACATATTAAGTGCTCAGATACAAGAATTACTGATGTTTATATTATGGTTGTGAGCTAATAATAATATTCATACTCCCAAGTGTTTATATCTTTATCTCAATTAGATCACAGGTTTCATAAAGCATAAGTTTGTTTTTAATTTTAGTTTTTTTTTTCTTTTAACATTCTGGTCAGAAGTGTAGTAGTTATGTTGCCTTCAAAAGCCAGAAAATTGAGCTCATTATTGCTTGTTAAATGGTATATTTAATATGACCATTATTTCAGGTTGAGACTTTTTTCTTATTTTACCTGAAAACATCTCTAGAAATTCTTCTAATATATATAACTTCAAAATATCAATGTAAAAGTGAAGTCACGTACTTGGTCAAAGTTTTCACACCAAAGACATAAATTTCACCAATCACAATTTTAATTACAGCAAATGATAAGAATCAATTCACATCTTGCAGTTGATAGTGATTTATTTTTTCTTGCAATCAAGTTTATTATGAGGCAACCACCTCATAATGTAGTGATGGAAAGTTTTCCACTGGCACCAATAGCATGTGTAAATTTACTGATTCCTACAATTGATTCCTACAATCAATGGCTTTGCCATTTATCCTGGATTAGTCCTACATTCATAATTTGCCTGAATTTGCTAATTTATAAATATGGAAAGTACCAATAGTGTAATAATTACATGGATTAATTTATTTAAAAGAAAATGCCTGGACTTTATTAACTAATTAATTAAAATTGGCTATTGATGGTAAATCATCTACATCATTCAAAAATTCCTGTTTAAATTTATCTATAATTTTCTCCATTTTAAATTTTTACAAATTTAATGTAAGACTTATAGGTTAATTTAAGTTTGTGTTTCAACAGACACATTTTATCATTTGAAGATATAAATTAATTTACTCTGCTTAAAAATGTAAAAAGTGTTACTATAAAAACCAAAAAAAAATAACAGCTATAAATGTACTCATGATGTCTAATTTAGCAATTAATTTCAGATTATTTCTTTTTAGAAAAAGTGTCATTAAATCCACCCACTTTTGAAGTCCTTTTGTACTTCAGATAATGAAAACTGCATATATAAAGTAACATTTGAAAAATATTCCATAATTTCCTTTTAAATCTGGAATTCTGAACCTCCTTCAAACTAGGCAAAAAAGCTGACCTTCAGATAATGTTGAAAAAAGTTACTTTAGATGAAAGATAATGCCCCCAAAGCACCCACTTTTGACCATTGAAAGGTTTTGATCATTTCTCCACTCATGTTTGATGATGAAGGTGAAAAACACTAATTAGGCTTTTCACATTGCTTGCTTAATCTTCTTCTTGTCTAGAGCTCAGGGAATGTGTTTGATCTGAAGAAGTGATTTAGAATAAATTTAAATGAGTACCAGACAGAATTTTCACATCTGATGAATTAGAAATTTCACATAATTTTGTGGAATCTCAATGAAATATGTGTAATCTGTATTTTCTTAAGTATATTAGAAATTTCAATATTGTTTCTACATTAATTTTATCAATTCAAAAATTTACTGATTCCTACAATGGAAACTATCAAATAATTTAAAACATTTTAAATGACAAATTCTTTAAAAACATTTTTTGGAGTATTTTCAGTTCTGTAATGTTTAAATGAAAATTACTAAAATACATAAAACACGGCGCAATTTAAGAAAAAAATGAAACATCAATTTGTTTAAGCCTTATTTTAATATTTGTTATGATAAAAATTATAATTTTTATAGGTGGGATACAAAATCTTTCAAATAGTGAAATCTGAGATGAAGAATTACATATTGCTCTAAGTTATGGCATAGTAGAAACCTTTTCAAATGGTATTCTAACTCTAAACATCTTATTCTATACAGAGCCACAATACACACAACTTCCATGCTAACAACTAGTTTGGGATAGAACACAGATGGGATAGGAAAGACTGCTAGGAGGAATAAAATGTAAGGAAAAATTTGTCTTGAGTCATGATGAACAGCAAGAATTGCCTCTTTGTATGTTAAAAGAAAAATTTTAGACAAAATAAATTTTACAAAGTTTGAGCAAAGAATACTTTGCAAATTGGGCAGCCCCAGAACCAGAATAGGCTCAGTGTGACTTCAGGGCTTCTGTATGGTCAAAAAGTGATGTATAATTAACAGAAGTAAAATACAGAAACAACAGAATTGGTTACAGCTCAGACTCTGCTTTATTTGAACACAGTTTGAACATTTGGCTACCTGTGATTGTCTAAAATTCAACTTCTCAGATTGGCCAAGATACAGTTACTGCTTATAAGAGTAGATTAGCAAAATTTAGAATGACTCCACCACCACCACGGCCACTATCTGGCTTTCCCTCTCAACATGTGGCTCTCAACCAGCACAAACCCACTGTATTCAGCTGACTGCAGAGGTGTCACTGGGTAGAAAAATGGTAGCATATTCCCCCATTCAGGGCTAGACAGGGACTCCCATTTTCTAGGTCTGGGTGAGTTCAGAAATCAGTTTCATCACATACCCCCACCTCTAGACAAAACCAGCGTTTTCAGGGCACATTCAACTAAGGTCACAAAAAAATGCAGCCTGACTAGTAGTTCATCTGGGTAGTTCCTCCTAGAGTAGGGAGCACACACCCTAATGCCATGCCTGGGGAAAAGACTATAAGGATTGTATTCTTTTGCTAATTTTAGGATTATTTTTTGCTTGCTGTCCCCTGGCCAATTGTGACATGTTCTAGATTTATATTCTGAAATACCCCCTACTCACAGAATAGGAAAAGTAACATATAAACCCCTGGACAGAAGGTTTTAACAGGCTTCCCATTCAGGTTCTCCCCTACACTACTGGAGGTTCTGTTCCCCCTCTTTGTCCTATCTAGATCTTTATCAATAAGCTCTGTCCTTTCACTTACATGGTTCATAGTTTCATTCTTTGAACTCTGAGATCAAGGACCCAAAACAGAGAGAAATTCTAGCTACAAAAGGATAAATTCTCTTAAATCTGGACCTTCCTTTTCTTTTTAATTGAGATCTAGATTTTACTTGGGATATTTTTCAAACCATCTCAGAAGGAAACTTTAAAAGTAAAGGCTTCCTTCTATGTCTCAGGACAGAAGATTCACATAAAAACCTCTGCGAAGAACTGCCTTCTCCACCGGTGTTTCACAGTAGAACATTCGAGTTATGACCAAGCAAAGAGCTCAGTATAGTTGTAACTAGATCTATGAACAAATTTCAATGTGCTCTACAAGATTTTTATAATCCTTTCCTTAACTAAGTATTTGAACTTTTGAGTTATTTCCCAGAAATGATAGATTTGGGATAGCTTACAATCTCCCAAACTTGGTGATTCTAAGACTTGTTCTTCCATTTCATTCCATTTCTATCCTTTCCTTTAGCCATTTTCAAAACCACATGAAGAACACAGACCCTCTGCAAACAAACACACACAGATTCTTTTGCGGAGTCTACTGTTTTCCTTATGGAGTCTAAAGTTCTGCTGTCTTTCATCTCATATTTCCTGATCTATTTGGCTTTGGGATACTAAGAATTACTTTATTTTGAGAGAGAACTTGACCTTTGTATGAACAATGACTGATAAGTCACTGCCAAAAGCTGTAGTTTTGGAAATGCCTGACAGCAGTTGCAATGAATGGTTAATACAAAAGGGAGCTAATAGGTTTTTGTTTGCTTGTTTATTTGTTTTTAGAGTGTTCAAATAAGAAAAATATGGTTTTGAACACTTTGAGGGTATGAAAAGACTTGCCAGCAAGAGTGGCAAAGGAAAAGAGTGGTGGATAGACTGATCATAGAATGTTCTGATCCATGTTAGCTCACTCACTAGCCTCAGGGAATATCTTTTCAGTATGGAGCCCTGTAGAAATATTGTACAGCCTGGTTCTGTGGTGTTTGAAACCTGAGATTCAATGTAAAAGTGGTGTGTTTCATTTTCAAAGATCTAGATCCTGGGCCAGGTGCAGTAGCTCACACCTATAATCCTAGCACTCTGGGAGGCAGAGGCGGGTGGATTGCCTGAGCTCATAGATTTGAGACCAGCTGAGCCAGAGAGACACCTTATCTCTAAAAATAGCTGGGCATTGTGGCAGGCATCTGTGGTCCCAGCTACTTGGAAGGCTGAGGCAAGAGATCTGCTTGAGTCTAAGAGTTTGAGGTTACTGTGAGCTATGATGCCACAGCACTCTACTGAGGGCAACCAATTGAGACTTTGTCTCAAAAAAGAAGAAAAAAAAAAAAGACGTAGCTCCTCTGCCTTCCAGCTTTGCCTGCTTTTCACATACATGTGTGCACATTAGCCCCTGATAACAGCAAGTGCTTTCTGTCCTATTCATTAAAGGGCTCCATCTTGAAATTAGTAATGTAGTTAGGACACAAATTGCAAAGACCATCTATCAAGCTAAATCAGTCTGCAAAGTAAAACTTATTAACATTTAGCTTACTATTTTGAAACTTCTAGTGACAGAAATTTTCTTCTATAAGTAAAACCTCCATTTGTAAAGATGTTTCCCTCTCTGCAAATAAACCACTAGGAGCTACAGCCAATGCTAAAGCTTTTGGCTTAAAGCATACATAAAAACACTTTATCTTTATTTAAAATACTGTTCATAGAAATCTGGTTTTAATAAGGCCTTTACTTTCACGCTTCCTTATCTCAGTAAATAAGACTTTAGATCTAAGTTCTGTGTCTTTGAAATGCAATTTTTTTTTTTTACCATTTTTCACCTAAAAATCATGTCTTTGATATCACAAATTTAGGGTTGCCTATCTAATGATTGTTTATGACATTGGAGGCAATAAAAAACTTGATACCATAAGCAGACAGGGAAACTATTTAAAAACTAGCAAATGAATAATTATATACAACCTGTAAGATCTTCTGTGCATCTGTATGTTTATATAGTATTTACAAGTGCTACGTGTGTGCTATATTTTACTACCAAAATATATAAAAGGGCTCTAATTAATTGGCTTAAAAGAAAAGTAAGTACTTAAGTCAAATATTTTATCATAAGAATAGAAACTCTCTCAAATGACCTTTAGATCACAAGACCAAGGAAAATCTTTGGTAAACAAGACTAGTTTACTATTATTAGTGATAAAAATAGCTGTGGCTTCTTATCAGCACAACACCCATTTATTTATTCCAGGATTCTTACTTAGGTTGTAACTACTTAACATGAAGAGGCTATAAAAATGATTAATAATGAAATACCTAGAGATGATGGCTAGTTTTGCTTAATGAAAAATTTAAGCCTAATTATTAACATCAAGGAAATTAAATGAATGTAAATGGTACAAAAGTGTATAAATTAAATGTTCAAAATTTCAAAAATCTTTTTTAGTAATGTTACCAAAATTTTAGCACTCATCCCTGAGGCCACATCAGAAATGAAAATAAATGGTTTGAGAAGAAGGAAAGATAAGTTTATAAATTTGATGGCAAATGAAGAGGTTTTAGACTTCCATCTTAAAGTATCAATGTCTTCCACATAAACAGAAATACAGAACTTTTAAAAGAAGGATGTTCTGCTTTACGGTATTATTCAATTGATGGCTCTGATTGATTCTGTCTTCATTGAAAACAATCTTATAACCTCTGGGACCTCCCAAACCTCAGCCCAGACAATTCACGGGAGCCATTCCTGGTGGTATGAAGAGTAAGAACATTTCTACCTGCCTCTCCTGACAACTAGTCTGAGGTAGGGATACAGATTTTAGTTCTCAAAATGAGTGAGGGGATTTTAAAGAAAGAGAAAACATTTTTATCCCATTTTCTTTCTGTTACAGTAACTTAATATAGAAGTTGTGTTACAATGAAGTAAGGTATTTATAAAATACATGAAGTAAGGTATTTATAAAATACATGATGCATTTCCACTTAAGTTGTACTAAAACATTAATTATTAAACACAAATTTAAGTTGATATAATTTGGCATCTTATTTTATATTGTATAAAATATAAATATACTTAGAGTTATTAATAAATAAATTATAAAAAATATCTATTTAAAAATTATGAAATGATTTTCAACTATAAATACTGATAAAAACAGTTCAAGAATACTTTTTAGGTTTTTCACTAGAAATTTAGGTTACTAAGTGTTAAAATTGTACTCAATGTTTGTAATTAAAGTATTGATACTAGGTAAAATAGAAACAATTCTGCATAAATAATATGTAAGGAAAAGGAGATGTGTTTTGGAAGATTATAAAAAGGTAGTAGAAATGGCTTTGTTAAAGGAAAGATATTTTGTCTAGAAATTTTTTAAGGTCATTTCAAATTTAAGGCATAAAAATAGAATGATACATAAAATTGAATGAATTTAGATAGTTGGAGAAAGAAAGAGAATGGGAAAAATTGCACAAGGCTATTAAAGGCTTATAGAAATCTTATCTTTTGTGGGCAAATCTGTTTAAAATTGGATGGATCAGCATTTCCATTGTGCTTACCACCCTTAGTCTTAGGAACTAGTGAAATGTACAAATGGGATAATAAAAAATCAATTGGCAAAGCTAACAGAAAACTTTTAACCTTCCTTGGCCTAAGTCTTATTTGTTTGCTTAACTTAAATTGGACCTCATTTGGAAACATCACATTTCTTTTTTAAAATAATAATAGGAAGGCACATACAAATTGGCCTTCCAATTTGGAAGAACGTACAAATCAGCATTCCTTAAAAGTGGTTATTCTTCTACTTGCAAAGGCCCTATGAAACTTCTCATTTAAAACAGTAAATTAATTAAGGACTCTTTTTAACTACAAAATACATTGGAAGAGATTATATCAAGCAGGCACACCTGAGAAGACATCTTTATCACCAGATATCTTCAATACCTTGTTATCAGAACAGACAAGAAGTAGATAATATGTGTGTGTATATATATTTACCTTAAGGAATAAAAACACTTTACAAATCTGGGTTTCAAATCATTTTGTAATAATTGTTCTTATTTGTGTCACACTTTTGACTTTTAAATTGATTATGCTTTGTTTTGGTAGTTATCTAAAGTTAACAAGAACTACAACAACCAAAATCCTAATAATCCTAATAATGATAGCAAAATGCATGGTAATAATCCAACACGGTATGGCTCCTTGCGTTTACAAGTTTATTTACCACATTGCTCAGTTTATAGACCTGATTAGGCACTTATATTTGTAAATGAACAAAATTTAATTTATGTTACCAGACTGAATGGGGATCTGCTAATCCAACACACTAAAATAAGATGATGATACTAAGATTTGCAGTGGGAGATAAAAGTATTTCATGACGCCAAAGAAGAATATGTGAGGCTAATGTCCAAGATCTGAATTCTTCAAAAACTTCTAAACAAGGAATTTTAGATGCAGAGTTACTTTTGTGGAAAACAGAAATTGGAGGCAAAATCATAGATCAATACACGGAGGTTATTCATTAATTTGGCCCTAAAAGAGTGATTACTAACATTGTTGACTTGTGAGACATAGGTGGATTCAACTATTCTTTGCTTAGCAATTTGTTAAGAAAACAAGCCTATGAGATTAAATTGGGTACGCCATTATATCTAAATAAAATAAAATCCAAAAATAAGAAGCAAAAGCTACTCCACATGAGGAGGAATCAGCAAAAGATCACCAAATTCATGAAAAGTCAGAATAAAGGACACTCTCAAAAGAAAACAATGTATTAATGGAAACCAATTAAAATGAGAATATTGAAATGACTAATAAAGAAATTTGAATATGAATTGTAAGGAAGCTCAACAAAATATAAGTGAAAATAGAAAACTGACACAAAGAAAAACCAAAGGAAGGGAAAATGAATGAAAAATTCACTAAGAAATCAATGTATTAAAAAATCAAGTAGAATTTCTAGAAGTGAAAAGTTCATTCAAGGAAATACAAACACTAGGGAAATCCATAAGAATAGGCTTGGTCAAGCAGAAGAAAATCTCAGACTAGAAGATAACTCCTTAAAATTACCCAAGCCATTCAAAGAAAAAGTACAGAGAATTAAGAGGAATGAATAAAGCCTATAAACCCTACATGAAATTTGGGATTATGTAAGGAGGCCTAACATAAGAATCACAGACACCCTTGAGGGTAAAGAATAAAACAAAGAGGGCTGAAAAAACTTATTTGAAGAAATACTTCTGGAAATTTTCCCAAGTCTTGCTAGAAATCTGGACATCCAGGTACTAAAAGCATAATGGATACCTGGGAGATTTATTGACAAGAAGCAATCACCATGACATATAGTCATTAAACTAGCCAAAGTTAATACAAAAGAGGAATTCCTCAGAAGCATAAGGCTAAAGCATCAGGTACATACAAAGGAAAACCAATAAGGCAAATTGTGTATTTCTCAACCAAGACTCTACAAGTCAGAGGGAATACAACTCCATTCTCAGTCTTCTCAAACAAAATAGTGACAATTTAGAATGTGATAGCCAGTAAAAATAAGTTTCTTATGTGAGGGAAAAATAAACATTTTCCCATGGAGGGAAATTGTCAATAACAGAACTGTCCTGCAGGAAGTACTAAGATCTGCATTAGGCATGGATCAGCACAATAAACACCCAACAGTGGGAAACTTAGCAAAAGCTAAAGTAAGAGTTCAGACACCACAGTGACTCAAGAGGTAAAACAAAGTAATGAAGTTACACTCAATAGAATAAACAGAAATTCACCACACTCATCACTTCATTCAATAAATGTGAATAGCTTAATTCTTGACTCACAAGACAGGCTGACTGAATGTTTAAAAAAAATCCAAACCAAGTATCTGTTGTCTCCAAGAGACACATCTAACCTACAAGGACTCACTCAGACTCAAAGTAAAGGATGGAAAACAATATTTCATGTAAATAAAAACAAAAAAAAAATCTGGTGTAGCCATTCTTATATCAGATAACATAGACATCAAACCAACAAAAGTAAAAAGAGGCAAAAAATGATCATTATATAATGGTGAAGGGAAAAATTCAACAAGAAGACATGATATAAATATTTATGCACCATACACAGGTCCATGCAGATTTATAAAGCAAACCCTACTTGATAAACAAAACTCTAGACTATATGGGTCTGACAGACATTTATAGAACATTCTACACCTCAAACCACTGAATTTATGTTCTTCTCATCAGCTCATGGAATATCATCTAAGATTTATCACATCTTAGGCCACAAAATATGTCTCAAAAAATAAAAAAAAATTAGAAATTAGAACTGTGTATCTACTCAGACCACAGTGGACTAAAACTAGAAATCAATCCCAACAGAAATGCTCTATCTACACAAAGGCATGAAAACTAAACAACCTACTGCTGAATGATAGTTTGGTCAAGAAAAAAATTGAGACGGAAATCAAAAGATACTTCAAACTTAATTATAATGACTCCTCAGAAAAGGAGTCACAAGAGGAAAATTTATTGCCATAAATGCCTACACCCAAAAGTCAGAAAGATCACAAATCAATGATCTGATGAATCATATCAAGGAATTACAAAAGGACGAGCAAACCAATCCCAAACCCAGCAGAAGACAGGAAATAACAACCATCAGAGCAGATTATACAGATTAATGAAATAAAAGTTGGTTCTTTGTAAAGAATAACAAAATCAATGAATAGGCCTCTCACTAGATTAATCAAAAAGAAGAGGCTCGGCACCTGTGGCTCAAGTGGCTAAGGCGCCAGCCACATACACCTAAGGTGGCGGGTCAAATCCCCAGCCCGGCCCGCCAACAACAATGATGGCTGCAACCAAAAAATGGCCAGGCGTTGTGGCGGGTGCCTGTGGTCCCAGCTACTTGGGAGGTGGAGGCAGGAGACTCGCTTGAGCCCAGGAGTTGGAGGTTGCTGTGAGTGTGATGCCATGGGACTCTACCCAAGGGGGATAGCTTGAGGCTCCGTCTCAAAAAAAAAAAAAAAAAAAAAAAGAAGAAGAAGAAAGAATACACGCTAATACCCTCACTCAGAGCAGAGAAAGGAGATACTACAATTGATATGATACAAATACAAAATATCATTTTGAATACTATAAAAATTTTTATGTACATAAACTTGAAAACTTTAAGGAAATGGTCAAATTCTGGAAATTACACAATCCCCCTCTGCCAAATAAGAAAGAAATAGAATTCCTGAATACACCAATATCAAATGTTGAAATTGAGATAGCAATAAAAACATCTCCTCCAAAAAAAAGTCCACAGCCAGATTATTTCATACCTGAGTTTTACCAGACTACAAAAAACACTAACACCTATACTGCAGAAATTATTTATAACAAGGAAAAGAAAGGAATCTTCCCCAACTCATTCTAAGAAGCCAATATAATCTTGATTTAAAAGCCAGGAAAGAATATAGCAAAAAAAGAAAACTACAGACCAATATCCTTTGTGGATTCAGATGAAAAAATCTCAATAAAACCTTACTAAACCAAATTCAATTGCACATCAAAAAAATCTACCACAATTAAGTATCTTTCACCCTAGAGATGCAAGGATGGTTCAACATATGTGAATCTATAAATATAATTCACCACATAAATAGAAGCAAAAATAAAGAAAATATGATACTCTCAACAGACATACAAAGAGCACTTGACAGAATTTACCACCTTTTCTGACACTTAGTACACTCACTTTGGATCTTTCCATATGTGAACTTATCTATCCTTAAAACCAAGCCCTGACCCCATAAGAGATACATAGTTGTTTTGTAATTTCTTATTTACTTGTCTCCTTCTCCTAAGAGAGTCCTTAGAAGAGAGGGAAGACTCACTAACCATTTATGGGAGGAAAGATAGAATGGAAAAAAAGAAGGGAGGGAAGAAAAGAAGAAGCAAATGGAAAATAAGGGATAAAGCAGAAATAAAAGAAAATAATGTTTTGATAAAAAATACATGGCTTAGTTATCCATGTAAAAATTAATCCATCCCCAATAACAATAATATCACTTTTGGTATAATACACTTTATTATACTACAGTGTGTCACACTAGGAATGGCAACCAATGGTATTTTTCCACATATGAAAATTATAGACAGATTTTTTACTTTTCTTTCTTTCAATAGTTATTAATAGTTTCTAAAACCATTACATGTTAAACTAGGCACTATTTATTGGAAAGAGACAGAGAAACCTAGCTGACAAAATTACAAATATAATAGAAAAACAGAAAATAGTTTCTATTTAATTTCTTTTCCTTAGTAAAACTATAACTTTTTCCCATTTTAAAAACTTTGTCATTTTAAGTGCTATAATCAAGCATTTAATTGAATGAAACTGACAAAATATTAAAACATGCAGTATGCTTGCTCATTTGTTCAGTATTTTACTAATTCAATGAGATTCATATGTAAGTTTGCAATTTGCACTACTGTATGATTCATTATAACAGGGCACTGTTTAATTTGAAAGTCTCAGAAAGAAAGTGATAATAGTCTGCATAAACACATAAGTTAAATTATCATCTTGCTAATTGAAATTTAAGAGAAGTTGAACTCAGAATATAAGAATCAAAGTTTTTTCTCCAGTTATAAATATTGAGAAAGATTATGGCTTATAAAAGAAGAGAAAAAATACTTCCAGCAGCATTATTCTTCAAACTAGCTTTTAAATTGCAGCTACTAGGTAAGTGATTCAATGTAAAAAAATTATTTATTTGGGTTGGCATCTGTGGCTCATTGGGTAGGGTGCCAGCCCCATATATGCAAGGTGGCAGGTTCAAACCCAGCCCCAGTCAAACTGCAACAAAAAATAGCTGAGTATTGTGATGGGTGCCTGTAGTCCCAGCTACTAGGGAGGCTGAGGCAAGAGAATTGTCTAAGCCCAGGAGGTGGAGGTTGCTGTGAGCTGTGTGATGCCACAGCCCTCTACTGAGGGTGATAGAGTGGGACTCTGTCTCTACAAAAAAAAAAAAAAAAAAGAAAATTATTTATTTACATAATAAATATTGAATCTTTATGAAGGTGAAAAATATTTAAGATTGGTGCTTACTAATTCATTGCAACTAAATATAAATTTATTTTGAAAAGTAAAACAGTATATAAATTTCTCATAAAATAAGATTGCATGGGGTGGCACCTGTGGCTCAAAGGAGTAGGGCTCTGGCCCCATGTGCCAGAGGTGGCAGGTTCAAACGCAGCCCCAGCCAAAAACTACAAATAAATAAATAAATAAAACAAAATAAGATTGCAGTGAAAATGTCATTTAAAAATCATCACAAGTGCTGTGGGAATATTAATATAAACTCCATAAAACTAAAATATAGTTATTGAAACATACTCAGTTACAAATGTTATAAATCTAACTTGAGCAATTCTTAGGCATAAAGAGAAATTTCACAAAACCATCTCTTGCCCCATTCTCATTTTCTTTCTTTCTTTCCTTTCTTCCATCCATCATTCTTTCTTCCTCTTCTTCCTCTCTTTTCTCCTTCCCCACCTCCTTTTCCTCTCACTGTTTTCCTTTATCTGGCATTTCTGTGCATTTCTTTATTTTAATGTAGACCAGATCCACTTGTTCAACATGGCAACGACCACCAAAAGCTCTAACGTTTCACACCTCTACTGCCAGAACTGGTATAGGTTGTCTATTTTGAGTCCGATGTGTGCCTGTGTTAAGCATAGCTTATACTATATCCTTACTTCCAAGACAGGATTCTAATAAAGGAAAACCTCCCACATGATTGGGAGAATTTTCCAGATGTAGGAGAAAACTACAGAAACACTACAGATGGCCTTTCTCAAGGAGTTTGGCACTACATAGAAACTGAAAGAGCAAAAGAGAGACGTGACATAGAATATATACTTAAGCGACCATGAAAACATTAGGTAAAATGAATATGAAATCACAGCAGGGGTAGTGGACAGTAGCAGTGTATTGAAAATCATAGAAAAACTTAGGACGTTTTTCCGAGGGCTATGTATTATCTAAAAGTGCATAAGGATGTCTGTGTATCATGGAATGAACCAAGGCTATTTCTCTGTGATCTAAAATTAACTAAAATTGGTCAATGCAACCATTTAAAGCTTTTTATAAAAGCTACATACTTCTTCTCTTTTGACTTTTTGAACTCTCTTTACCTGAGAGCAAACTATTATATGTTAGTAAATTTATTTTCTGGCATCTGTAGGGAGTGGCATGCAATGAAACATGTCTGTCCCTGTTCTAAGAAAGATGAACTTATAGAAAAAGACTTTCCTGTGGCATAGTGCCTCCTAAACATACTTTAGGTTTAGAATTTAGTCTAGAGTAGAATAATGGATATTTAGGCTGCTGGTTTGCCCACTTCCATCTCAATTTTTGTTTACTTTTCATGACTTATCATGATATTAATATTTTCTTAGTGTCTACCTAAGTTGGACCCACAAAAGTCATTCCATTTTCTATTTCCATTTAATCTCTTAGTATTATCAATACTTAAGACATTTTGGCTTTTTACTGCCTTCTAGATACTGTACTTACATTTTCTCATTAAATATTTCTTAATCTTTATAATTAGCCTGCTAGTTATTTTGATTTGCATTTTTGAGGAAAATAAGAAAGAAAGTTTAAATGAATTCCTCAGGGTCACATACTTAGGAAATGAGTTTGAGTTGCGGTCACAGTGGTGACTGACAGGCACAGTGGCTGTGTTCTCACTTCACCTACTGCAGCATTCAAATTCTTCCGAGGCATTGCTCCTGTCTGCTCTCACTGCTTTAACTCATGTTCTATTAACTCATGTTCATAGACATTGCCCTCAGGAGGTGTTCTACCTCAGGTCTCTCCTTACTTCAGTGTATCATTTAGATCCAGGCATAGAAACATTCTTGTCAACATTCTTCATAGCTCTGTAAAACGGCGCCTATTCTCAAAAATCTTTAGGACCAAATTAAGTAACTTCCATAATATTTCCTATATGTTCCTGATGGGAGATAGATGTCCAGTGTACCTTTTTAAGCAAGGAACATTTTTGTTAACTGAAATAATAAATCCCAATAATAGACAGTTCTACTCTCAATTTAACCAAATAGACCTTAGTTAAGACTTCTTTTGAGGCTTAACTTCTTTGTGGTGCCTGCTGTTTGTTTCAGTGACAAATGATTTGCTCTTTTTCTCAGCTGTTATGGAACTCACCTAATATGCCACAAATCATCTAAGGTTTTCCTATTTATCTTTTCTATGACTGGCTGTGTATTGAGACTTGAGTTTAGCAATTGTGCCTTAAACTCTTAGTATACTAGAGAGTATCTAACAATCGCCTTGGATATAGGACCTTCAGTAAAAACCTTCATCTCATCTATTAAAATTTCAATTTAAAAACATTTTAGGTCTGCACTATACTTATAGACCTATAATATGTGGTAAAGAAAAAGAAAGAAATGTTTTAGAAGAGGAAATATTTTAATGGTAGTCATATAATAACATAAGAATAAAACTTGCTATAAGAATAAAAGTTTAAGAGCAGCCAACTATGTTCAGGCAAGTCAAGGAATGAAGACAGTGGCCTTCGTAGCTTACTATTCTTTATACTTATTAAAATTTACTCCCAACATTTCTAAAGTTGTCTCAATATATCAAAAAATATAAAGTATCATATAAATGTTATGTTCTCAAAGAAATCTATTTTACATCCTTCAGACCTATTCTAAGCTGCATCAGTTGTCTTTGAGGAAAGATTTGAAGCCGTCATCTTGGGAACTCCCTGTTTTTGAATACTTTTGCTTGATTTACTCTATTAATTTGAAAGGACACCTAACCTAGTAACATAAAAAAAAAGAGAAAATTACTGAAAGATGAAATTTTTGAGACCTCACATATCTTAGGATATCTACATTTTGTATTCAAATATGATTTGATAGTCATTTTGCTTAAGCTTTAACATGAGATATTTCCCTCAGAATTGTGAGGACATGTTTCTTCTAGATTTCAGCATAGAATGTGTGAGGTTGGTTCTATTCTGATTTGTGATTTTTATATAATAAGTGCAATTCCAGATGTTCCAAATTAAAGTATTGGTATGTGTCATTTTTATCAGTTTTTGAGAAGTAAAGGGGACTTTTCTGTCAGGAAATTTATTTCCATAACTTCAGAGAAACTTTCCCAATGTTTTGTTGATCTTTTTCTTTTTTGTTGTTCCTTCCAGGAATTACTATCATTTGGCTGTTGAATTTTTCTAACTGGTCCTGAAATTTTATTCTCTTTGGACCTCTGTGAGCTGTCTCAGGGTTTTTCTCCAACTCGTCTACTACGTTCTCTTTTCTTTTCTTATATTTCAAATTCCGACATCTTTTTCTCAGTGTGCCTTTTGACAATATTTTGTACGTACATTTTCTTACCACTAATTATTTTAATACTATTTTTACATGACATATTTTCTCTCCTCATAGCCTGTTTTCTCCAAATTGTATGTTTTTTGTGTGTTTTATTGTTTTGGCTTCTCTTTTGTATGTAAAAGACTTTTCTCAGATGTCCAGTGACCATTTTCTTTCTGGTCAAGGTAAAGAATAGAGTACCTGCAAGCCTTCTGTTGAAAGAGCAGCGTGCCTAATGGGCTCTTCACTGGAGAATAATCTAGCGAGGCTATTTTTGTGAGCACTTAAGTCATTATCTAAAAGCATGTCTTCTTATCTGTCATGCTGACCATATTCCACAAAGCCTCTAAGCACCTGTCTATTCCATATACACTGGAACTACCTCGTACTGCAACCCTGACTTTATCTGTTCTTTTAAAGCATCTCCTGATCTGATTTTGAAGGTTTGGGGTGTTCCTGAAATGAACTGCGTTACTGTAAGTCGTTAGTGAAGGTATGAGAAGAATTTTCTTGGGTCTGCTAAGTCAGTTAGCACTTGTTCTGCTTTATAGATACCAATTTTATTAAATCATCTCTCATTTTCCTACTAGAGGTTTATGAATTATAGTAGAATTCCCCTGTTACTGATGTGGCAGTAAGGATGGGCAAGGGGAAGATTTCTACAGTCCCGTGATTTGGTTTCAGTCTTTTAGTGGGCCTCTGCTCAGGTCCCTTCACAAGGGCTCCTCATTCCCTGTCACCCCTTAGCGTGGCAGAAAGGTTAGAATGGGCTGGAACTGGATATTTCCTTTCTCAAAGTTGATTAAGTTTTGGTAAAAACCCCAGTCTGTTAGGCTCTCCTACTATACTTTTCTTACAAGCAAATCTTGTAAAGAACCTAGTGCTGTCCATCCAAAATGGGTATTAATGCTCGCCCCCTGCTGGAAGCGCAAGGGATTTTTTCTCTAATCTCCGTTGTGAGAACGAGTATGGAATCGTTCCTGGAGTTAAAAGTCACAAAAGTGTCACAAGAAAGGAAAAGGAAGTGTTCAATGTACTCAATACCAATATGAAATAAATAGATAAACAACTACACAAGAGAAAAAGACAATTAAATTCAAGCAGGGAGAGGGAGGAGGAAGGAAAGGGAAGTGGGGAGGAGAGATGGAGATTGGTAAATTCTCATCTCGTGTGCACAATGTAAGGGTGTACCGCACGCCCCCTTGGGTGCAAGGCTCAACTACATCTTGAACTTCACCTAACAAGCAAACAATGTACCCTAATCATTTGTACCCTTATAATAATCTGACAAAAAAAAGTGTCAAAATCCATAAAACAAAACCCTTCTAAGAACATATAAAAAACAAACAAACAACAAAACAAAACAAAACAAAACAACTCACAAAAGTGTTGGGACCTAAGACTGGATCCCTGTGAAATTGTCAATTCTTAAATGTCTCCACATGGAATCCTTCATGGATAGCAGTTTAGCTTTTCTGCCCCAGCATTAATCCTCACTGGGATTCTGCTAATGAGTTTCTGATCCAGCAAGGTGTAATTCTCTGTGTCTGCTTTTATGTCACTCTGATCTTGGAAAAATAGATTTGCTATGGCATCTCAATTCTCTGGACCATCATAAAGGAGTTGTTTATTTTCCGTTTCTTCAGTTTTTTTCTTTCTATGTGGATGGGAGTGATGGTTTCTACCTCCTTCGTTTGCTGAACTGGAGACCAGAGTCACTCATAATTTTTTAAAATTATTTGCTATGGTTTTAGTGAGCTAAGAACTGTATCTTTCTGTTTCTTTTATTATTGCATCTATTGTTATAACTCTGATTGTACCATAACCCCATTTTTCTTTCTTTCTTT
>NW_003852578.1:1210726-1222062 GCF_000181295.1 Otolemur garnettii
CTGGGTTCAAACCCACCAGCCTCAGTGTATGTGCCTGGTGCCCTAACCACTGTGCTATGAGTGCTGACCCTTTTTCTTTCTTAATAGTATGTTTTCTTAATTTCTGAAATTAAATTGTCCAAAGGTGGATTTTCTCATAATCAAATCATATTTTTGGATTTAAAAAAATTGTTGCTATTATTTTGTGTCTTAGACAATTGGAATAACTTTTTATTTTTTGAAGCATTCTCTAGATTCATAGAATAAACATTTTACAGAGAATACCTATTCTAATTCATTAAATATGTCTTCATTATTTTGAACTGTAATTTTGTCACATACTTGATGATATTTCTTTTGTTCATTCTTCTCCTCTGTATTGATATTTGGTGGTTTATTTGAAAAACAGTGTCTCTATTCACAATTTTTAATTTCAGCAATAGGCAAATATTAGATAAACTTGTCATAGAACAATGAAAAAATGGCATCAAGAAAAGTGTAGTCACATTTCCCTACCCTCATGAAGCCAAATTAGAATTCCCATTATCATCACAAGTTAAAACTTGCCTTTTCTTAAATGTTGTTCTTATTTAATTAATTGTAGGAAATTTTAGAAAAGGACTGAAACATTATAAGCTAATCATTTGTAGCTAGGTTTCTGTCATATACCAGCTCTGGTACATACCAGTGTAAGTCTGTGACATACCAGTGATTTTTTTTTCTATTAATTGAAAGAAACAAGACAAATTAATGTAATCAAAGGAATAAAAAGGCTTTGATGTCATAGAGGATGTTTGTGCCAGATATTTGTATAGAAAAAGTAAAATATAGTAATTCCATCCTGGAAGAAGAGAGAGAAAAGTGGGGGAATAATTGAAAGGAATTGATAAAATCAGACAAGTGTGTCCTGGTTCCTATTCTTCCTGACAAAATTTTAGAAATTGCAATGTTACATAATTTGTATGGGAAGTCAAGAGATTGTTTCCTGTTCCATTTTAATTCTGGGGAGTGGCCATTAAGTAAAAATTCTTAAATCAACCTAGAAGGCAAAACCAAACTAAAAATGGCAGTGTAACATAGGCTGAGAGAAGACCAGAGAAGTAAGTGATCCTCAGAATTCCAGCTGAGTTGAGAGACCCATAGGACCAGGATGCGAGGGGAGAGATGACCTTGCCCCAGAGGATGATGGATGGATATACTAAGTCAGGCTGCGGGTGGAGTACCTGGCTGAAATTCATGAAAAGTCTGCAGAGTCTGTATGATTGAAACTGGGTTTGGCAGGGAGAAGCACTGGGCACTAAACCAATAAGAGAATGGAAAATTTTATCAGTGGTCATCGTGACAGATACAAGTGAAAGCAATTTGGAAACCACTCAAGCCAACACTCTTGCAGCTATATCCACTTCAAGGACAAGGAGAAATGCTCTGCGTTATCTTATGGAGTCTCCTCCTTCATAACTGGGGGTCACAGAAAATTTTCTCACATTTAAATGCCTTTTTGAGAGGTAGTGACAGAGAAAGAGGTGCTTATAAAGAGACTGATTAAAATGGAGAAAAATTGCCTACCACACTAATTGATCAAACATCTTGACTGACAAGTTTGAGTCCCTTTGCTCTAATAACCAGAAGGAATAGAGAGATCTTTGAGGTTTAGAGAATGCTCAGAAATAAGTTTTTTCCTTTACATGTAGGTAAAGAATACCAAATTTTGAATCCTGAACCATATCTATAAAGTATAAGTTTTAAGGCATATATGAGAGAAATAAGTGAACAGACTCTTTCAAAGAATGGTATATATCTACTTTAATATCTACTCTCCTCCACTTCTTTAGAAATAGCATCATAATTATTTGAGCAAATAACATAGTCCTTCAAAACTAATACTACAATGCCTGACAAGCCCCTTATCACTGCCAGTAACTAGGTTATAGGAAATAAAATATATGAACTGTTGAATGACATCTCCTGGAAAAATACCCTTAACCCTATGTTACCCTTAACTAGGAAGCATAGTTATCACAAGTTACCTTTGGCAAGTTATCATTTTTCTGCAATAGTCCCTTAAGGTTTTTCAAAGTAATTTTATGAATAATGTACTACAGTAAGAACAGTCAAAAATAACTTCATCAGAAATTTTGGTAAAAATGTATAAGAAACCTTTTTGTATCAGGTACATTTGGAGCACAAATATAAAAGCTGAAAGGACATTGTCATTCTTCTTTGTAGCAAAGAAAAAATAGTCTAAATTCTTTTAGAAACATATTGAATGACAAAGTCTGCTGAATGACTCACTGGACAGAGTACCATGAATCTTTTCACTTACTGAAAAATATATATTTCACAAGGTGATTCTTAAGTTTAAGAAAATGTAACTAGGGTCTCATATTCTGATACTCGTTTAGAGCACAGCTCTAAAAAGTTGTTATATGTCTCTTCACATTTATCCTCTAATAATTGTGATAGGTTTAAAGTTACCAACATTCTTATTCTTTTATTATAAGTGCAAAAGAAACAAAAAAAGAAACCTCTAAAATCTCATTTCTGTTCAATGAAAGCTAAACAGACTGTAAAGACAGGCTTCCTTAGTACCTTCCTGAAATAATGATGCAACCCTTGGAGCAGTTAATAACATTGAAAGTTGATGATGCTATCATAGAAGTTTTTGATGTCTCCATGGTCTTTTTTTACTATAGTTTGGAAAAGTTGATGAGTTACGAAATAATGCCTAAGATAATCATAGCAAAAAGTTGAAAGAAATAGCAAAAATAAGCAAAAACATGTATCAGAAATGTATAAGAGGATCAAGTGGATCCATCCAGAAATAGTAAGATACAAGATTTTTTTCTATTACTTAAAAGAGAATGTATTTCTCTCTCTTTTTTGGAAGAGCCCTAAAAAAAAGACAGAAAATATTAATCACAACACATAGTTAGAAATGTTCAAAAACAGAGATTCAAAAACTAAAATTCAATATAATGCTTCCCAAAAGTAGAATGAAAGTTTAAGAAATATGGTGCATGACAGCTGCCATTTTTGGCCATTTTTGGCCATTTTTCTGTTCGACTGCCCAAAGGTAATGTAAATTCAGAAGTTATTGCAGTCATCTCCAACCACCCAGTACACAGAACACACACTGAGAGAGAATGGTGACCTGCAAGAACCTGGTTACTAGGTCACCAGCCACCTCCTGAGTTTTTAATGTGAGAGATGTTATTTGGGTGTCTCTCTCAACACAGCTCTCTTACAGAATTGTGTACTAATGAGGACCGTGCCCATTTTTAATAACATCTCCACCAATAGATTTTCATAAAGGACAATAACAAAGTCAGTAATACTAGGTTACACGTCTTTAAAAAAAAGTTATTTAATAACTGCCTTAGTTATTAAAAATATCCTATGCCCAACTTCAATTTTCTTCTTTCCTGTCTGTGCTTGTTTAATGAGTGATCAGGCAATTCAAATATCACTCTAGGTTTCTTTTAGTTTTAAGATGACACTGATGTTAAAATGATAAGAACTGACAAATTATAATTGCCATTTCAAGTAAAATTTGCAATAAAAACTATTAACAGATTGTTGAATAGGTGAAAATTTTGTCAATATAAATATTTACCTCTCCAGATTAATGCTAATTGAGTCAAATAAGACTATAGTTGTTATAATTAATATGATTTTATCCTTCTGGTGTTTTTTATGCTTTCATGAGTCTGGGTCCTGTATTATCTATATTTATTTCATGGTTGAGTATGAATAAAACATCAAAAACGAAGTTGTGTGTCCAGGTAATGTATAGCTGGTTTGACCTCTCTGTAAATATCATGAAATCTGACAGTAAAACACATTTTCTTTATTTCAAAACTAGAGAGCGAATTCTTTAGAAATGAATAGGTCAAGAAGCAAATTACTGGCACTTTAAAATGTGGATATAGGAAAATAAAAAGAAGAAAGAGAACATGTAGGTCAGGGTAATGATCCTTTGCTTATCGCAACCCGACCAATATCTATAAATGTTAAAATACTATTAGGTTATTTCACCTGCACCAATTTCAAGTCTATGAAAAGCTGGCACAAAAATGCTATTCTACCCTACTGTTTTCGAAACACAGTCCAATTTTCCCTTTGGTGTTAACACTTGTAAGAAAATATGTAAAAACTGAGTTTATGAATACAGGAGTTTAGAGAAAGAGAACCAGAATAACTGAGTCTAGTAAAAGAAAAATTGTGAGTGAGACAAAAAATGAAATGAACTTTTTATACAAAGAAAATAAGCATAGTCATCAGGCATTTTTCTTTAACTAAATATATATTTTTTTCTTTTTCTTTTTTTTTTTTTGCAGTTTTTGGTCAGGGCTGGGTTTGAACCTACCACCTCCAGCATATGAGGCCAGCACCCTACCCTTTTGAGCCACAGGCATCACCCCAAATACATATATTTTTTATCTTAGCAATTCCCAGTATGAAACGAGATTAATGATGAGATTAAGTTATGAGTTAAGATTTTGAGGTTTCATGCTTTTACTGTTCATATCTAATACGTGAAAAATAGTTAAAACTAGTATTACTATTTTATTTAAAAAATAAATGTACTTTTGCACAGGCTCCAGATTTGGAATTAATTTACTGGAAATTAAAAGCATAGCAACAAGCACAGGGAAGACAATCGCTGCATTCCGAGTTCTACTCTGACCTTTATCTTTCAAAACAGTAACTCTCCAAAATTGCTGAAAGGTTAACTAATCTCTTAAAAGGTCACCTGTCTTTAAACTAGCTACAGTATATAAATGCTTTTCTGCTATCCTGGAGCAATTCATCAATAACTCATTAAAGTAGCACTGTTTCTTTCTTGAAGTTTTTATTTTCTTGAAAGGCTATTTCCTCTTAGTCAATATAACATTTAACATATGTCATAATTTACAAAAATATGATTATATAAATCTATGTAGTGCTGTTCAGTTATTTAAAACTATTTGGGGGTACATAGACTACGCCAGGCATAGTTCTAGTTGCTAGAAGTGAAGACTAAGAAATACAGAGTCAAGGCCAGAAGTAACGGTTGTTGTAAAAAGTGTTTCTGTGTAGTGAATGCAGTGTGTGTCAGCACGTAATATGTAAGCCAATATAATAGCTGATAAACCCTTTGAAAAGATAATGCACCTATTTCAGTTCTGATGGAATTGATGAAAATATTTTCAAAACTGTATTTTCTAACTCATTTGAGAGCCAACAGCACTTCCTTTTTAATACCCTTAATGTTAAAAATGAACTAATGCCAGAATCTATCCTTGAATGTACAATTGGATTTTTTATTTTAATGTGATCAAATGCCATTAAAGTTTAATGGATTGAATAAGGTGACTATGATAGGTAAAAAGGGGCTTCTGTTTGCAGACAAGAGTAGAATTCTAAAGTCAAGGCCCAGACTTTGTCTCTATACCCTACAGCTTGATTCAGAACACTTTAAAAAAAATGATAAGTAATATTTGTATGTGTGTATGGAGTGTATATGATATTTTATTACATGCATAGAATGTGTAATGATTAAGTCAGGATATTTAGGGTATCTATCACCTTGAGTATGTATTACATCAAGTCCTCTCCTTTAGCTATTTTGAAATACAAAATACATCGTTTTTAACTATAGTCGCCCTGCTCTGTTATCAAGCATTAGAACAAATTTCTTCTAGCCACCTGTATATTTGCTCCCATTAACCAATACTGCCTCCCATCATCTTCCCTCCACTACACACCTTTCCCAGTTTCTGGTAACTATCATTCTACTCTCTTCCATGAGGTAGCTCCCAAACATACTAGATTGGTCTCTCTGTGCCTGGCTTATTGTACTTAACATAATGACATCCAGTTATATCCATGCTGCTGAAAATTAATGCGCCATTCATTTTTACTGCTGAATAGCATCTCATTGTGTATATACAGTTATACACATTTTCTTTATCTATTTGTTTACTGATGGACACATAAGTTGATTCCATATCTTTGCTATTATGAGTAGTGCTGCAATAAATATGAAAGTACAGATATTCCATTGATATCTTGATTTTTTTTTCCTTTGGATATATATCCAGTAGTGCAATGGATGAATTGTATGGAAGTTCTGTTTTTTCTTTTGTGGAGAAATCTTTGTACTATTTTCCACAGTGCCTGGGCTAATTTATTCTATCAATAATATATAAGGCTCCAGCATCTGTTTGTATTTTTCCCAACAGCCATTCTAACGGGTCTGAGCTAAGATGGGACACATTGGATTTTAATTCGCTTTTCCCTGATGGTTATAATGATTATTGATGTTGAAGATTTTTTCACTTTTATTTTTTCTTTTGTGGCTGGATTTCTCTCTTTTTCCCCACATATGGAACAGTGGTCTCATTACACCTCACAGCAGCATCAAATTCCTGGGTTCAAGCTATCTTCCTGCCTCAGCCTTCTGAGGAGTTGGGACTACAGATGTTAGCCAACACACTCAGCTAATTATTTTCTCCTTTGGGTTCATATGGGGACTCATTCTTACTCAGGCTGGTTGTATGTTTTGTTTCACATCTTGCTTACTTTTTAGTGGATTATTTGGTTTTTGTTACTGTTAAGTTCCTCCTGTATTTTTGATATTAGTCCTTTGTGGGATGAATAATGTACAAATATTTTTTTCCCATTCTACAAGTTGTCTCTTCACTCTGTTGATTTTTCTCTTGGTTGTGCAAAAGCTTTTTAGTTTAACGCGGTTCTATTTGTGGTTTTCTTTTGTTGTTGTTGTCCATGCTTTGAGGTCTGTACCATAAAATTTTGCCTATGTTTGAAAATGTTTTCTCTATGTTTTCTACTTTTGTAATTTGGGGGGTACTAAATTTAAATCTTGAATGCATTTTGAGTTGATTTTATATATGGTGAAAGACAGAGATGCAGTTTTATTATTCATTCTAGGCATATGGATATTTAATTTGCCCAGAATCCTTTATTGAAGAGGGGCTCCTTTCCTCAATGTGTGTTTTGAGGCCTTTGTAGAAAATCAAGGGAATTATATATATATATCATATATCATACATATATGATATATATATATATATATATAAAATAGGTGCTGTGGTTCCCTGTCCAGATACTCTTTATCTTGCTGGCATATACCTCCCATTCAGTCCTCTGTTGCTATGTGTTTAGGCTACTAACAACTCAATGGTCTCTCCTATCTTCCCTTAATTTTTTGAAGCATTGTTCTTGTTTGATATCAAAATCAGTTCCTGGAAGTATATGCATTCCTATGAGGTACCCCATAGCTAATGACTGAGAAGAGGCAAAGATATCTGGTACACTCATCTCAATAGGGGAATACACTGCCAAATGGTGTGTGCTCTAGAGTCCTACACCTGTGGATCAGGTCAGGATTATGGACATTGAAATTTTCTTCAGCCTTTTACCTTATTTATGCTACTTAATTTTTTCCTTAAATTAGATCTTTTCTATAAATGTATTTTATCAAAAAGTCATTTTTACTCAAATCTTTGCCTCATGTTCTGCTTCTTCAGAACTCCACCAAAAACAAGAGGTATCAGAAATGATGTCAGGGAACTTGGCCCCTAGATAAGATAGAATAACAGGGAAGGGATTTAATTTTCTACATGAAATAGTTAAAAATTCAACAAAATACATGAAACATTAGTGTTTAAGATTTTGGACATCAAGCAAAGATAGACAGAAATGCCTAAGAGATGGGAAGGAAACAAGGTGAGCTCTATACTTGCTCCAAATACATCCCATTTATGATTAATCTCAACATTTCTACTGATAGTAAGAAAGCCTAAATTTCTGAAATAGATGCTTAAAAGTAGTGTCCAAGATTCCACTTTGTCTCAATATCAGGTAAGCATCAGTTCACAGAAAAACAGAACCACTGTAGTGCATTTCTAGTAAGAAAAAATTTAGTACAAGTATTTATTTGATTATATGTCACAGGAAAATCTTAAGGGGGAAGATCAGCTTGTGCCTCTGAGATATGGTCCCAGAGCAATACAAATCTTCCTTGGAATTGCTGCTCCCACTGTTGTGGTCATGACTATGGCTGTGCTACCTTAGTCAGAGATTATTAGACTGCCTACAGATACCTCTGCCACCAGAAAGTGGAAGAACAGGCACCAAAGCTCTGAGCTGGGGGCTTGTGGTCAAAGCAGGAGGTTATTCTATTGCTATTTTTTTTTTTAAACCCGAGAGACTTGGATTTAGGCATTTTTTTCAAAATATCTACAACCTGGTTAGAGACTGGTCAAGTCCACGAGTCACAGGAGGTGATATCTAATTTGCTTCCTTTTCCCACATGAGTTGTCTAATTGACAGAACCTCCTTTGTATCCAGAACTTTACATGAAAAGCAGGCTGGGGAAAATAGACTTAGCTTTCCAATGCCAGAAAATAGATAGAAGATGTGATAAAGTTTTGAAAAATTCAATTCAGCTTTCTCCCACAACACCCCTTTATCCACATAAGACTTTATCCACATAGACACTTCAGTGACACTCTTTCACTGTGTACAACTCAAAGCCTTGCCGTTAAATTGAGAATAAAACCCAAAATTTGTATTAGGTTTAAACTTACCTAATCTCCAAAATTTCCTCTTCTCTTTATTAACTTCCATTCACACTGACCTTTTTCCTTTTCTACCAATTCTAGGTCCTCTCTCCATATACTTTAAGAAATTTTTTTCTGTATTTTTCTACCAGATCTTTGTATGGTAAATAAATTAGAGCAGGTGTTAGGTTTAATAACACTACCTCTGAAAGCCTTTCATTTTACACCCATTGTTAAGTAGTATCCTCCCCTACCCTGCAATTCTAGTCACTATTTAGGATGTCATTCTATGTTTTCTTTTTTCTTTCTTTCTTTCTTTTTTGAGACAGAGTCTCACTATGTTGCCCTAGGAAGAGTGCTGTGATGTCACAGCTCACAGCAACCTCCAACTCTTGGACTTCAGCGATTCTCTTGCCTCAGCCTCCCATGTGACTGGGACTATAGGTGCCTGGCTTTTTTGTTTGTTTGTTGATGAGCAGGCTGGGATGGGGTTTGAACCCACCAGCCCTGGTGCATGTGGCTGGCTCCCTAACTGCTGAGCTACAGGGTGCTAAGCCTATGTTATTTTCTTGACAGCAACTTTGTTATAAGAATGATATATTGGTTTTCTCGATTATAGAAAACCAATAAAAATGATGAAAGGTTAGAAGTTTCTTCAATGCAAAGACTTTTTTTAACCTTTATGTATGAAGGAAGGTATATATGCCGAGCTAAGAACAGATCCGTCCAAGGGGTAAGCTTTGCAAGCCTTTAATCTCCAGCACATTCTCTGAGTGTTTACCTTTACCTAGGAATAAATGAAGGCAATCTAACAGTACAAAAAATAGGCTGCGAGATTCCTTGAAATCCCTACCTGCTATACACCTAACCTGTGGCTCAATATTTTTACAGAATCACTTTGCCAATTTTATTACTTATTATCTTTAAGAAATGTTCTTTGTATTTTGTGTACCTAGCTCTTTTACTACCATAGACTACATGTACCAGCCAGAAGAGAAATAGATTTTATTAACAAACCTAAATATTTCACTTTATTTGTGTGTGTGTGTGTGTGTGTGTGTGTGTGTGTATGCATATCTCTCCTCTTTCTTATTGGAAAGTAGGCAACAGTCCACTAACTCACATGGATAGGTGTGTTTGTCACAGCATGCCTTACAGCTCTAGAACCCCGTGAGCATTATGTGGGCCTAAGGCCATTCACAAACTGCTCCCCACTATTCGTGTTGCTTTTCTCTTCTACTTTTCAGTGCTGGGGTAACCATTCAGCTGGGTCTTTTACATGAACTCCAGACACACACACTGGAATGATAGAAAAAGATAGACCGTATTAAAAAATAAAAGAAAACAGCCCTTGTAACTGATACTATTTACTAATAACAGAGAAAGTGGATTTTAAGATAAGAACCAGTCCAGGTAAGAGAGGATATTTCATAGGTGTTGAGGCAGTCCATAAGCAAAAAATCATCTTGAACTAAGTCTCCCACTTTATACAAAATTTAACTCATAATAGGTCATGGATTTATATGCAAAATGCAAATTTATCAAATATTAGGAAAATTAGGAAACCATCTTCATGATCTAGTGCTGAATAAAGAGTTCTCAGGCTTCACGCCAGAAGGGACTGACCATAAAGACAGAAATAACATAATTTGACTTCAAGAACATTTTTAATAAGACAAACTAAGAACAGGAAAAAATATTTGAAAGTTTCATGTCTGGCAAGCCTTGTATCTAGAAGATATGAAGAACTTTCAAAATCCAACAGCAAAAATAGACAAAATCTAATCAGAATATGGGCAGAAGACATGTAGAAATATTTCATTGAAGAGGCTTACACAGATACCACATAAATAAATGCAAGGCTAGTTAATATGATCAGACATTAGTACCATGGGCCTTAAAACTACAGTCAGCTATCACTACACAGCTATCAAAATGACTAAAATAATAGTGCCAACAACAAATTCATTCAGGGAATTATTCAATAATAATTCAAATGAATTATTCAGGGAAACTGTATCACTCATACATTGTTGCATGAAATAATAAGATGGTATAGTTGCCTAGAAAACTGTTTAGTAGTCTCCTAAAAAACTAAAAATGCAACTATTATGCAGCATAGGAATGTACATTTTTCCTCTCCAAAATGAAAACTTGTGTTCACAGAAAAACCTTTCAAGAAGGTTTATAGCAGCTTTTTTTATATTGCCATAACCTGGGGGAAAAAAAATCCTTCAATGGGTGTAAACAAATTGTCATGCACTTATACCACAGATCATCACTCAGATATAATAAGAAAATGAACTACTGATAATAGGCAATGACCTGGACAATGACCCTAGAAACGTGTGCTGAGTGATAAAGTGCAATCCCAAAGGCTGCATAGTCTATTACTCAGTTTGTGTAGTGTTCTTAAAATGATAAAATTATAGAAATAGAGAACAGATTAGTAATTGCCAGGGATGCAGAGATGGATGAGGTCAAGAGAGAAAGCTGGATGTGTCCCCAGGAGGGCAACACTAAGGGTTCTTATGGTAGTGGAGTGTCCTGAGTCTTAATTATTAACGTCTATATTCTGGTCATGATATTGTGCTCATGTTGTAAGTTGTTTCCATTGAAGAAAACTAGGTGAAAGTACTGTGGGATGTCTCTGTATAATTTATTTCAACTTAATGTGAATATACAATTATCCCAATATAAAACCTCAATTTTTAAAAGTGAGCATTTCCAGGCACACAGAAGAACAACATAAGTAGCAACGATCTAAGAAACAATGCAGGGACAGTCTAT
>NW_003852578.1:1222082-1224998 GCF_000181295.1 Otolemur garnettii
TAGGTCATGGATTTATATGCAAAATGCAAATTTATCAAATATTAGGAAAATTAGGAAACCATCTTCATGATCTAGTGCTGAATAAAGAGTTCTCAGGCTTCACGCCAGAAGGGACTGACCATAAAGACAGAAATAACATAATTTGACTTCAAGAACATTTTTAATAAGACAAACTAAGAACAGGAAAAAATATTTGAAAGTTTCATGTCTGGCAAGCCTTGTATCTAGAAGATATGAAGAACTTTCAAAATCCAACAGCAAAAATAGACAAAATCTAATCAGAATATGGGCAGAAGACATGTAGAAATATTTCATTGAAGAGGCTTACACAGATACCACATAAATAAATGCAAGGCTAGTTAATATGATCAGACATTAGTACCATGGGCCTTAAAACTACAGTCAGCTATCACTACACAGCTATCAAAATGACTAAAATAATAGTGCCAACAACAAATTCATTCAGGGAATTATTCAATAATAATTCAAATGAATTATTCAGGGAAACTGTATCACTCATACATTGTTGCATGAAATAATAAGATGGTATAGTTGCCTAGAAAACTGTTTAGTAGTCTCCTAAAAAACTAAAAATGCAACTATTATGCAGCATAGGAATGTACATTTTTCCTCTCCAAAATGAAAACTTGTGTTCACAGAAAAACCTTTCAAGAAGGTTTATAGCAGCTTTTTTTATATTGCCATAACCTGGGGGAAAAAAAATCCTTCAATGGGTGTAAACAAATTGTCATGCACTTATACCACAGATCATCACTCAGATATAATAAGAAAATGAACTACTGATAATAGGCAATGACCTGGACAATGACCCTAGAAACGTGTGCTGAGTGATAAAGTGCAATCCCAAAGGCTGTGTAGTGTTCTTAAAATGATAAAATTATAGAAATAGAGAACAGATTAGTAATTGCCAGGGATGCAGAGATGGATGAGGTCAAGAGAGAAAGCTGGATGTGTCCCCAGGAGGGCAACACTAAGGGTTCTTATGGTAGTGGAGTGTCCTGAGTCTTAATTATTAATGTCTATATTCTGGTCATGATATTGTGCTCATGTTGTAAGTTGTTTCCATTGAAGAAAACTAGGTGAAAGTACTGTGGGATGTCTCTGTATAATTTATTTCAACTTAATGTGAATATACAATTATCCCAATATAAAACCTCAATTTTTAAAAGTGAGCATTTCCAGGCACACAGAAGAACAACACAAGTAGCAACGATCTAAGAAACAATGCAGGGACAGTCTATAGATATAACTACAGCACAATACTGGAGAAGACCTAAACAATTAAGGGCTAGCCCACATTTAAAAACCAGGAGATTCAATAGTGTAAAGATAATAGTTTTTGCCACATCGATTTTTGGAATCAAGCAATAGCAATCAAAACTCCAGCACCAGTATTTTGCAAAAATTAAAAATCTGATTTTAAAATATATGTGGAAAGGCAAAGAAAAATAAAAGAATAACCAAACTAATCTTGAAAAAGAATTCCTTTATCTAGGGCCATTGCTAGGTGTTCGAGGCATATTATAAAATTACAGTAGTTAAGACATATCAGAGTTACACAGGTAAGATAAAGAGGTCAGTAGAATAGAATAAAGATTTTAGAAGCAGACTTACTCAAATATGTGTGCTTACTTACATGGCAAAGATTCCCACTCTAGTTTATTAGAGAAAAATATTGCCTCTAAAATATATACTCTTGGATCCAAGTGCTTTATTATAAGGGAAAAAATAATCCTGACAGCTACATCAAATAATATTAAGAAGTAACAAAGTACAGATTGAGCACTCCAACTCAACATTCAAAATATGAAATGCTCCAAAATCTAAAACTTTTTGAGTGCTGACATGATGCCACAAATGAAAACTTGACACCTGACTCTTTGTGACAGGTTGCCATTGGAACACAGTCAAAACTTTGTTTCATGCACAAAATTATTTAAAATATCGTATAAAATTACATTTCAGCTGTATGTATAAGGTATATATGAAAGATAAGTGAATTTGGTAATTAGACTTGGGTTCCACTTCCAAGCTATCACATTATGAATATGCAAATATTCCAAAATTTGAAAAAATTGTAAATACTTTTGCTCCTAAGCATTTTGAATAAGAGATACAAAATCTGTAACAATAAAACACAGGTATATTATAGACCTGAACATACAAAGTCAAGCAAAAAGGCTTCTGCCATGGGACAGAAAGATCAAAAGAAAATATTGATAAATTATGCCCCATCAAAAGTAACATCTGCTCATCAATACACATTAAAGAAAATGAAAAGGCAACCAGCACATTGGGTGGGGGAACATATTTTCAATTAATGGACCTGAAGATACATATGGTAGGAATTCTTTACAACTGCCTATAAATAACTAAGAAAATACCATCCATTCAAGTTTTTAGGAGTAAAGAGATGACCAGACACTTCAGAGCATGTCCAGTGTATGCGCAAAAAGATGACTCACAGTCATCAAAAAACTATCATTAACACCACTTTAAATATAATGGCTCACGCTAGGCTAGCTAAGCACCCTGATAATACTGAGGTGTTAACAGGTCTGAGGAACCATTCTCAGACACTGCTGGTGGACGTTTTTGTCAATCAAACTGTTTCTGTCATACAACATAGTATTGCTGCAAGGACAGAAAGGACCACAATGCCACATGGACTAATTATCATTTATCACCATCTCTGCCCAGAATCCTAAAACCTATAAAACTCAGAACATTAGAGCTCTGACACGCGGGCAGGAACTGTTTAGAAATTTGTCCTAAACAAGAAGTCTAAGGAAATAAGTATGGTTAAAAGCAAAACAGCCTGCTTGACACAGATCTGCTAGATATTTGGTGTAAACGGTCCTCTGTCCAACTTTAAGGGCATCATATCAATTGTAG
>NW_003852578.1:1225422-1231829 GCF_000181295.1 Otolemur garnettii
CACTGCTGTGTTTAATTATTAGGATCATCATTTAATTAGTGATGATAATGTAAAAGGAAGAAAATTTCTTTTAAAATATATTGCATGCATACATATTATATATTAAAGCATTTTAAAATCAAAATAAAACTAGAAGCAGCTAATTTATAAAGGAATGAACTGTGTGCCTCTCTAACTTTAAAGTGAAACACAGCAATAAAATGTTTTGTTGGTATATAGTAACTATACCAACAATGAGCAATTGGGGATAATCACTGTAAATAGGATAAAAAGTAGTAATAAAGTATTAACAGATAAGTTTTTCCCTGTCGTATGATATAGTGGAAGTGTTGACTACATAATAGGCAATATAGAAATGGAAATGCATTTTCCCTAGCAGAATTTATGAAGCAGTCTCTGTTAATTCATTTTCTCACTGAAGTATTTTCTAAATCAACAAAATATTTCTCAAAATGAAAGTATATTAACACTAAGCACCATTAGAAAATTCAGAATACACATGTAAATCAACTTCATAAAAGATTCTGTTCATTCTGAAACTCACTTCATTGCTTAGTAAAAATGAAGTTACTTCACAAGGCACATTTACTCTTAAAAATTACTGTCACACGTGATCTGCAGTACTGAAGTGGTAATGTGGTAGGTAAAATCCATTAATGCCTCATTACATAGAAGCTTCTTTTAGAAAAGCTTCTAATCCTTTTCAGAATGCACCAATAAAACACAAAAAACTTCATTTTCAGTATCAACCACTATACAAAGTTGCCAAACTTAACGTAAGTGTTCATTATCTGCTTAATCAATTTTTGAAAAGAAAGAAGCTAATTGCCAACTTTGTGGCCAAATCTTAATGGCAACAAAATATAGAATGATTTTAAGAACTGAAAAGTGATCTATTAACTCTCAAAAGGACATTAACTTTTCACTCTTACTGTTAATTATTCTGGCAGAAAAGAATTCACATAAAATACTCTTGGGGAAAGCCATAAATCAAATATTGAATGAAATGACAAAGAATTTATATCGCTTTTCAAATAAAAAGACAGATAATGACCTATTATGAAAGACATTAACTAGCTTCTTCCATAACTCTACAAAAATTGATTTGAACATGGAACCATCTTCGATTATCTCCTCTTTACAATTTTTTTGGATGCTGAACTTCTGTACAGAAGAAAAAGTGAGAATTTTCCAAAGAATTAATTTTAAAAATGAATTTGTTTCCTTTATTCCTTCAATGTCTATTTAAAGAAAAGTTATTAATTACCTTCTGTTAATTGGGATACATTTGATTGCGAAGAAGAGAATACCATCACCATTCATTCATTATGAAAAGATAATTTATCTTGCCTGGGATTCTAAAATTCAAATAAATAAGACCATCAGGTTATTTTCTCTTTCATTTGCTTAGCTTTGCTTGCCTTCACTCAGCCTTGTCTATTCATCTCATTTCTTTCTTCTAAAAGTAGACAACATCTACTTGCTGGTCAAGGTGGCCTTCCAATCACTCCAGACTTAATACATAACAACCCCCCAAAAGAGAAATACTACATGCAAACTGGCAGGTCAGAAAATTCTGAGTAATGGGACAATTCAGACCACAAGCCTGCACTCCAGGTCAGGGATCAATGAATGATAATCCTGTCAGCACCATAGGTAAGGGAGAAGTTATCTAAAGGAAACACAGTGATAATGTTTATAAAAAAGAGATGGAAAACCACGATAAGTAGACAGATCAAACAAAGGAAAAACAATCCAACAGAGTCAACTACAACTTCTATGTCTAAGGTAGTTACAACCTCTATACACACAAATCACATAGCCTTCTAATAGGTATCTATGAAGGACATAGTTACTGTACTTCTTATAGAGTAGGTATTTATAACTTCATTTTGTTGATATAAAATGATAAATATACAATCAAAATTATCAAGGAAAATACCTAAAAGAACAAATTAGTGAAATAATATTTAAAAAATTATTTTCATTTATAATTTTCAAGTTATTTTCCTCTATTATCACATTTTAATAATATTGTTATCAAATAAAAGTTATCCCTACAAGATATATCAAAATGACTGATATGTCAAAATGGTGCAATTCTGGAAAAAATAACATGTGCCAAGAAATGTTAAAAACTAGGCATAGTAGTAACCTATCCCAGGTTATGAATCACCGTCCAAAATGTTGGAATTTGGGAGCTCATGGTAAATCTGAAATATTTTTTTCCTTAAATCCCACACGATTTTGTCCTTGACCCAGCCAACATGTTCAAAAATGAATGTTGTACTCTCTCAATAGTCAGCCCTCTTTGTTATCTTTCAAAGCATCTAGTACCATCCCTGTACATAGCAATACATGCTCTAAAATTATCAGATTCTATGTATCAGTGATTCTCAAAGTATGAGCCAGGAACTGTTGGGTTTTCTGAGATACTTTCATGAGGTTTACAATGTCAAACTGTTTTCACAGTAATATAAAATTTTAAAAAGTTGAATAGGTGGAGGTAGGGGGTTGGAGGGATCACTTCTGAGGTTTATCTTACAAGGGTACAAGTGAATCTTTCTAAGAGTAGAATGTGAACATTTTAAAACAATGACTAAGAAAATGACATGAAGGCTATGTTAACTAATTTGATAGAAGTATTTTGGATTGTATGTGAAAACCCCACACTGTACCCCAAAAGTGCATTAATGTACATAGTTACTATTCAATTAAAAAAAAAAAGCTAATTGACATGGCTCTAGAGTCTACATTATAGCTAACTATTAGAAGAAGCCATCTGTTACATTTTAGTGTAGTTATCAGAGAAAAATTCCATAACTATCTGAAAAGACCATTAAAATACCTTTCCCTTTCCAACTGCATGTCTGTGGGAGACAGATATGTATGCTCTTTAATCTTAACATCATCTAGCAAGATATTGACTGTAGATGCACTTACAAAGCCACCTTCATAGAGACATGAAAGAGATCTGAAAAAATATAAAACAAGGCCACTCTTCGCAATATACTTTTTGTTTTAAAAATATGGTTATTAGTTACAAAAATGATATGTATGCTATAGTGTTTAATTTTTTAATGTCACGCAATTTATAAACGATATTTATAATTTTTGTTTTAATTTGAATACAGAAAATATCAGTAGATAAAAACAAAAGGCCTTTGGTGTCCCTTAGTTTTTTTTTTTTTTTTTAATGTAGTTTTTTGGCTGGGGCTGGTTTTGAACCCGCCACCTCGGGCATATGGGGCCAGCGCCCTACTCCTTTTAGCCACAGGCGCTGCCCTCCCTTAATAATTTTTAAAAGCATTCAATGGGTCCCATCAAAAAGTTTGAGAACCATTGCTGTATGCAAATGTAGATGATGTATTTAACCTAATATGATTCTGTACAACCAACTGAACTTATTTTACTAAAAAGCAAAATTCTTGTCAGCATGAGCTGAGCAATGTCCATGAGATGGATGCTAAAGATTAGGACTACTATTAGAATACTGCCTAGTTCAAAGTATGAAGATCAAATTATCTCCACCAGAATGAAGAGGAAAAAGTTTAAACTTCCTCAAAGTATTTTCTTTTGCGCAATAAAGACAGAGCTTGAGGAAACACTCAGAATTTCTGTTCCCACAGAACTTATCTATGTATTGCTGGTCAAATACAGAGACCATGCAGGTGAATAAAATGAACAAGATAATGTCAGGTGTGATAAATGTTATGGAAAAAAAATGTTACTAAGAAAAAGTTTACAAAAAACTTACAAAGAGTACTTGAGAACTTAAAGGAGATAAGGGAAGTTCTCTCGGAAAGAAATTTTGAACTGAGACTTGAACAACAAAAAGAAACCAGATAGTGATGGGTACTGGAAAAAAAAAATTAAGACCTTGTTTTTGGATATGTTAAGTTTGAGTTGCATGTAAGACATCCAAGTGAAAATTTTGAGTGAGCAGCTTTATAGAAAAATTTGTAATTCAAGGGCAATTTAGAAAGTTGGACTATCTCTGCCGAATCCACCATCTAACAGTGTATAATTGATTACAAACACTATTTACTGAGTAGACAAATTAATGCAGCATCTATTTCTCTGCCTCTTAATTTTTACTATTTGTATAATCTTATGTTTAACAAATTCATTATTAACTATCTTTCATTCTTGTTTCATATGAAGGAAAAGGATAACCTAAACAGGAAATCTGAGCATTTAACTTGTACAAATCTCCTTAAATAAATTCTTAAATTAAAATATTTCATAAAAATTGAGACGTTATTACAACTTACCTACCAAATGAAAATCTTTGGAATAGCTAAGAAATTTTATATTTCTCATACCAAACCTGCATATCCTTCCATAATAGGCTTGGCTATGATGGGCATAAGTATTCATTTGTGTGTTCATAAATTCATGTATTAACTTATTTTTTCATTTTTGGCAGAACTTGTTGAGTCTCTCTTGTGGCCCATGGGATCTGCATATGTAAGGGCAATGTCTGTCTCTGCCTTATAGGCCAGTGCTGGTCTCTAGTCAGATTTCAATAATGGTAACCAACACTCTGGATCTAAGAGAATGGCAATCACTGAAAGTCTCAGGGCAACAGAGAATGTAATGTTCTAGGAATTTCCTGGAAAAATCAGAAAAGGTTTTATAACATTTTAAATGAAATTTGAAACAGAAGGTGAGAAAGTTTAATCCAAAGAAGAGCAACATCATATCATCTAATGGAGTTATTATTAAAAAATTATACTATTTTCTATTTTTTTTTTTTTTTGCAGTTTTTGGCTGGGGGCTGGATTTGAACCCACCACTTCCAGCACATGGGGCTGGTGCCCTACTCCTTTGAGCCACAGGCACTGTCCAAAATTATAATATTTTTAAAGATAAACTGAAAAAGTTGGTAGAAGAAAAGAAGGTAGGAAAATAGAGACAGAGAAAAGGATAAGAAAGTTAAAAAATTCAAGTGAACCCTCTGAACTGAGGCAGGGACAGATGGGATGAAGAGTGACTTCCAAGTATCAGACTTCGAAATTTGAGAACAGATAGTACCAGTCACCTGGAGGTGTTGAGTATAAAACGAGAGAGACATTCCAGCTGGGAATGTCTAATTGAACGGGCAGATCTGAAGAGAGGTTGAAATTTCATCTTTAAAACATCATTAAATCAGTTTTAAGATATAACCATGAATATGATAACCTCACAAAAGTAAAGAGTGACCAAAAAATATATACACACAATGTTTAAGTAGAAGAAAAAGAGCACAAGTAAAACAAACAAACAAACAAAAACCGAGTAGACAGGAAGACAGTGTCAGGAAAACCAAAGGAGGAGGGTTTGCTGAGGGGAAATAAATTACTAAGGCCAGATGACAAAGGTAGAAGTTAAAAAGTATAACATTTTAAATACATTTTGATACAATGATGCAAGATAAAGGAAAAGAAATAGTAATTGTCCTGCCATCATTCCTCACCAATGTTCAGAATTTTGCTACAATACTGTGTTGATTTTTGAAACATATAATTCAAGAGAAAGCTCTTCGGGGAAGATTTGAGAGAGTTGAGATACTTTAGGATTTGGCGCAACAATAGAAGATTCAAGAAAGTAGTGCTCTTCAGTCTAAAGAAAGAATGACTTAATGTAGTTCTTCGAGTAGTCCTCACTTACACGGAGGACTCTCAAACCGACAGTGTCCTCTGGGAAAAAACCCTTGGAAGTCAAGAAGTTGAGACCGAAATATTTCACTAGCAAATGCTGTGTTTTAATTTAGAAGAACAGAAAGCGTTTGTGATATAGAAAAGGGAACGTGGATTTGATCTCGTTTGGGTAGGGAAACAGTAAAGAGGAGTCACAGAGAAATAGATTATGTCCCTAAAGGGACAGTGTTTGAGGAAAATAATGCCTCACTGAAACATTTTCGGAAGTTTTATATGCAGAAAAATATACTGACTTGATTGTGTTTGCAGACTCCCTGAATGTAGCGTTTTATGAAGATTAAACAATTTTTGCTTCCAGATAGTACGTATGTAGAGCTATTATTTTAATATTTCCTCTAAGTTTCAATAGTGGATGCAGTTTTTATTTATTTATTTATTTCTAAAATGGGTATGGCAAGCAGAGGAAGATCTTACTTTTCATCCTCAATGGCTTCTGCACCTGAAAGGGAATATAATCATGAGACTTATTTCTTTAATATTTATTAGCTACTACACCTCTGTACTTTGGGTTGTACCTGAAGTTTGAAGCTCTAATTTAGTAACAGGAGTAAGTTTTCTGGAGAAGTTTTATAATCCAAGAAAATCAGGTAAATTCAAGTTATCCTTATAATTCTGATTTATTATGCATTATTATTGATCTCATTAGTGTAAAAATGGAAAAAGAAATGTTTGCTTTAGGTGTACATAAAGACAGTCTTGACTTTG
>NW_003852578.1:1232078-1269735 GCF_000181295.1 Otolemur garnettii
GGTTGAGCTATAGGTGCCGAGCCGACAGTCTTGACTTTGAATGGTAGAATAGTATATTTTAGGAAGACAGGATTGGCCTTTCAGAGCTAATGGTTTATGATTTATTCTTTTACCTCCTTCCATAAAAATATACTCTGAGAGAATGACAGACACTTAAAAGAAATTGAGGGTCTTTTTTTCCTAGCTAAATTTATGATGGACTTTCTAGGCTTCTAAGAAGGAAAAGGATCTCTTTAAGGATGGTGATCTTTGGTATAAATTTAGCTCTTATTGATTGTATTGTACTCTAGTTGAAGTAACTAAACCTTCAGCTGATGGCAAATGGAAGTAAAATGGTCTGATTATTTCACTTTGAATTTCAAAAGGCACACAGTCAAGTTTAAACTTAGCCAGCTAAAAATAAAATAATGGAAAAAGGTGTTGTCAGCTAACGCAACAAAAATAGAAATGTTTTCATTACTTCAAAAATAATGAAAATATATTTTAGTAAAGGAGAAATCAACACTCCATTTCCTAACATTATTTTGGAAACAGATCTTAAAATGATAATGTAAAGGAAGACCAGATGGAAAACACAGGAAGAAAAAAGTAAACTTTGTGATGATTCATCATAAGGCATAACCTGAAAACTAACCCCATGTTTTATAAATATAATTAATTACATAAACATTTACCCGAGATCTTTTTATTAGGGTTTATTGGAAAGAAATTAAAGTATTCATGTGTAAATGAATATATGTGTGTTTATATGTATACACATAATGCACATATACACATATAGTATAAAATGTATTTATATATGTATTATATATCTATTGTTGCATATTTATATATTTAATTAATGTATGTATATATGTTTGTGGGTATGTATAGGTATATATGTGCTTTATATATGTCTTGGTTCCCGTAGAGTGAACTCGAAGATAGAAACCATTTAGTAGATTTGTAGATCTTGTGAAAAATAAATTACAAAGCCTTTTGATCTTAGAACATATAGCACCATACTAAATTTAGCAAACGATAGCATATTATAAACTTTTTCACAAACAGCTTTATATTTTGACTAAGAGAGAAATGACTGCAAATATGGGTCTCATGGAAATGTGTGCTTTGTATTTTAAATAGAACTGCAGAGAACGATTGAAAAGAAAAACCCCTACACAAACTGATGAAGGGTGTAGCACTGGTTGCAATTAGGCGTATTGCTTTTGTAATTAATAGGGCTAATCATTTCCTTGTGGTGCAATATGACAAAAATTGGACTTCATCTAAATTAAGAATATGCATCATGTATTCGATTTCACATTTTGGTTAAATAGTCCATTTGCCCTAATTTTAGTGTCCAATTTTAAAAATCAGTGTAATTTTTTAAATCAAATACTATTGAAGGAACTTATGTGTAAAAATTTCACAGTTGTGCAGTGTCAAATATGATGAGAACACCCCAGTTAAAAATAAGCAGAAAATTAAATTATTTTGATAACTGAGACCAATATACAAATATATTTTTTTCATTATTGTAAAACAAACAAAAAGCATACATGAAAGGGGGAATCATGGAATTGAGGAAATTGACATTGAAAAGTAGGCTTTTAGGCTCAGTGACCGTAGCTCAGTGATTGCAGCGCCAGCTACATGCATCAAGACTGGCAGGTTTGAACCCAGCCTGGGCCAGCTAAACATCAATGACAACTACAACAAGAAAATAGCTGGGCATTGTGGCAGGCACCTGTAGACCCAGCTACTTGGGAGGCTGAGGCAAAAGAATCCCTAAAGCCCAGGAGTTTGAAGTTGCTGTGAGCTGTGACCCCACAGCATCCACAAAGGGAGACATAGTGAGATTCTGAAAAAAAAGTAGGCTTTTATGTTTTTAAATGATATGATTAATCCTAGAGAAATCTATGTTGAAGAAGATGGCTATCAATCATGAGATGATTTTAACATGTTAACATAAGTTCCTGTGAATAAAATGTAAAGTATTCGTAAAAAAGGAAATCCCAGGGCATTTTGACATATATTTATATAGTGTTAATTATAATCCATTCATTAAAAAATTAGAGGCATAGTATTAACCTAGAACTATGCAGGGTGCTTAGGATAAAGAAATGCATAAAATGTGGTTCTTCAATTTGCGTAACTGAAGACTCCATGCAGGAGGTAGGCATTGTAATAGAGCTTTTGTGTTCACGAATCCGTCATCTATCAGATATGCTTCCCAATTCTCTCAGGCTGTAATAGCCTATTCTTATTCCTCAGATCCAAGACTTTCCCACCTTGGTTGTCTGTACTTGACATTTCCTTGGCCTGGGATGTTTGACATGGCTGGCTACTTCAAGCTCCAGGTTTGGGGCATATACTGCTAGTCGCCTATATTACTCATTATAATACGCAGCCTGCCTTTTTTTCTTTTTGTTTAAAATTTTGCTTGGAAGAGAAGATTAAATTTATTCTAAGCCAAATACAACAACAGTGGTCTACAATTTTTTAAACTCTTTTGCTATTAGAGCACACATACTTTCCAGTTGTGAGGATATGAATTCAGCAAAATTCACGGGACACTTCTTTGGGAAAGCTTTTGCTTTCCTACCAACAGACAAAATGTGACTATTCTCTACTTCTTTCTGCTTTGAACAGAGGTGGGGAAAAAAATTATGGCAGCATATTATGCAAAAAAAGTGAAGAAAGCTTCTATCAGGATAAGGAGAGCAGGCATATTAAGGAGGTTTATGGGTAGAATTTATATTTTAGTGATTAAATTCTAGGAAAAATGAGAAGAAAATTCAGAAGATGAAACACTTTTGGTAGGACAATGAAATCCATTTTATTCACTGTGATTATAAAATGACTACAGAACAATAAGGTACCATATGTAATGATTACCAATCGGAAATAGTTATTCCTAATGTATTACTCAGATAAATTGTCACATCTGAAGATATAAACATATGAGTACTTCTTGAAATCACAGGGGTAAATAATTATATGCTAGCCTATAGATAGAGTATAATGAGTGGGATAAAAAGATGTTCAGGATGTTTGGGAAGCTCAATGTTAAATGGACAAGATTGGAGAGAGATAGAAAGACAGAGAAGATGTATGGAGAAGATATAGTCAAAGATCTAAGAAAATCCAGAAAAAATAAAAAAGAAAATCCAGAAAAAAAGTTCCAAAATATAATTAACAGGATAATTACTTATCTGATGATAAAATGTTTAAGTGCTAACTGTATATAAAGTTAAAAGACAAACTCAAAATACAGTTAGATTTAGAAATTGAGCTCTCTACTTTCTTAGAGTAATTGAAAAAATTGTTTCATATAAATTATTTTTCTACTGGTAAGTATGTGCACAGACCACTTTCTGCTTTTTGCAAATGAATAGTAGGAAAAGAGGAAGGGTCTGTATTAGTGCGTGATAATGCATTTATCTGCACTCCGATAAGTGTGGGAGTAGAACCAAATATAATTTAATGTAGGAAATCAAGAGATTCACTGCCTCTGGTACACAAATGTTCTGAAGCATGTTATGCCTACAACACACAACTTAAATCAACAGCCCCATTGAATATGACTATCTAGTACAATATAACACAATATAACTTATTAGTGCATATAACTCCATCAAGAACAACCTATCCATTTTCAAGTTACTATTTCCAGTTATTTCAGAAATCTAAAATGACAAACACCTACTATCGAATATCATTGAGCTGGGAGCAGTAGGTCACACTATTCTCTCAGTAAGAGAAAAACACCCTTCTATTGACTGAGGGACATTTATAACTTAGATTTATACAGCTGAGTTTGCACCTTCACATTACACAGTAGAGTATTTCATGCACACATCCTGTGTGGTGTCTTGCTGACTGGCATTCATTATTGTAGCTGCATGTTTTCTCATGCCATAGGACATGAAACATTAACAAATGCCACTCAGCATGACACCACACATTGACACAGACACAGTTGCGAGACACAGATATATCAGTTATGAAACCTTACTAGCTGTTTGTAGGGTGCTGCCAATGTACACAAGGAGTGGTAAATTTGTGAATGTAATAGTCAGACTACGGATGATGCCAGCTCTGATGGTCATTCCTGAAGAAGAGTTCCAAAACTGCTTTGAAGAGTGGTCAAGGCAGTGGTACAGGACACAGCTTCCCCAGGGAAATACTTTGAAGTTGACTGTAGTGATATTCAGTAATGAGGTACCTGGTACTTTCTCTAGAGGAGGGTTTGTGAACTTAATTGTTTGACTTCGAATTTAATGTAGTTCTCATAAGAAATGTGGCAATAATATAACATAAACCCTCTACTCTGTTTTTTCTACAAAAATATTTGATAAATGATTAATAAGGCATACTTAATAAAAAGCATTAGTTTGAAAGGAAACAAATGTATTAATCTGAAGGTGGATGTTCAATTTCTCATTCAAATCCTCGTATGTGATGGATTTGACTTCATGAAGTGATGTCATTTAAGTTGTCCTTGGTTTGCCAAGGAAGGGTAGTCTGATGTAAGGTCTGAAAATGTAAAAAAATTAGTGGATATGAAATGACAAAGATAATACTAGAAACAGACTTTTAAAAAGATTTCAGGAGACTTTCTAGTCTGACACAAAATTTGTTCTATAATTCATGAGATGGCCCCAAATACTTTTATAGCAAATAATAAAGATATTAAAGTTATATTGTTTAAAGTGTGTTAGTCAAACCACTTAGATGGCTCATGGGCAATATACAAACACATAAGAGAAATACATTCTCAAAGAAAAATCTACCACAGCACCCACAAATCAAAGCATTTATTAGGGATTTTTTTAACATTTATAAATACTACTAATGCTTATCTTCTTTTGATAGAAAAAGAAAATCAGCACTTTTTTGCTACTTATTAAGCTACTCATAATTTGCTCCATTTTAGACCTATTGCAAACTTGAAAGATAATTTTTCTACCATGGAGCTCACAAAAATCCCCAAACCAGAGAACATGCTTAAGGAACATAATATACTCTGTAGTTTTTATGAAATAATAAGTAATAAGCAGACTATTCCTTGCTGTAGAGAGAAGAGCTTCTTCTCTAGTGCCCAGGTATAAGAGGTATATTGTAAATACAAAAAGATGTATTATTTTATTACTTCATAATTGAATAATGGAGAGAGCTTTTGCATCTTTTTGATCATTTTTCTGGTGCCAGAGTAATGGTAACCTACTGGCGATGGTAGTTGCCTGACAGTGACATTGACATAGAGCTGGTGCAGCGCTCACTGCTCATGGATAGACAGTGATTCTCTTAGAAATTTAGTTTACAGCTTGATTTCCAAAAGGTTTCCTAAAATCTTAAGCCAAAATTTCTTTTTTTGAAATCCTAACTAGGATTATGTGAGCCATTTAATAACATGCAATTAATTCTTTCCTTCTTAAAATCCCCAGAGGAGATTTTTTTTCTTTCCACTGTTCTTTGACCAATGGTGTTGGTTGTAAGAATTAAATGTAATGTAAATTGTTTTCACAGTGATTGTGATTTAGCCAAGGTTCAGCAAAGGTTCAGGAGTAACATGATTATTTAGAAGTCCTCATATATCTGAAACATATATGAGACATCAGCTATAGCTAAGCAACTATGGATAGAATATATTTTTGAGAAAAGTTAAAAACAAAATAAATTCCTGGGAATTTTGAGATACTTTCTGGCTATCTCCTGTAATTTACTCCAATCTCAGAACATTGACCTTATTTGTCTCTTCACATCTGAAGTTGCTGATACCATTCTGCCTAACTTATAACTCAGAATATCAAAACTCATTCATGATCACTTACTTTAAAATTGAGTATGGGACATAAGATACACCTGATGATTGAACGAAGGAATGAAACTTCTCTTTGGATGTACTGCAAGGGATTTACCTAAGTTTTTAAATTCAAGGCAGAAAGGATGTTATTGTATTTCATCTGACATAAGGAGAAAGTGAATTTTTCAGTCCAGTTGAAGACAATGCACTCCTAATCAGTTCACATAATAATACTCACAATTATGGAAAACTTGCACATAACAAGAATGTTAGAATATGAGGTTCTGAACACCAGGACTTTCTTACGCACTGAAAATCATGGTCTTAGCTCAGGGCCTGTGGTGGTAGCTCACTTAAAAATCATTATTGCTGCCATATCAATGTCAGAGCAATAGCAAAACCTCTACCAGTTATTGTCAATTTATAATCTGTTCATATAACAATGTTGAGGAAAGGTATTTCAAAGCCAAATCTACCCAGGAACTGAGGCCCAAAGAAATTACCCACAGATACAAAGTTCAAAATTTGCAAAGCCAAAAGTTGAACCATACATCAGTCTAAAACAAATCTTAAGGTGTAAGAAAAGTTACCTTTCATGTGAAATATTGTTTTTAGTGTGACAGTCCAGAGATGATGCCACTATTTGCCTTTTCCAATTATCATTTTCATCTGCTGAGCACAATAGGAAATTCACTGACCTTTCTGTTCTTACAGCTAAAGCTGTCATACCTGTTCAAGTTTCTTCTCTTCCTTAAAGAAAAAAAAAGTCCTGTATGAATTTACTGCTTGAAACTAAATTTTCTCTCTGTGACTAAGTTAGATAGTTGTACTTACAACAAAATATCATATTATTATGAGTTGGAAAACTGCCAAAGAAAAAAGAAAAAGATATATTTACATGGAGTGAACAGATTGCATAGAAAAAAAAAAAGATAAATATTTCAAGATTTTTGCAACATAAAAATATAACATAAAATAAGAAAAATATTGAACATTTTTTGAAAACTGTTATATATCCATACCGTTTTCTCTACAGGATATGTTACATATTCATGGAATTCACTTCATTTCATTAAAGACAATTAAGTCACATTATGAAGACCCAATTACAAGGAGTTGGAAAGCTGTCCAGATATCTCTTTTGCTCCAGAGTCAATTTGTCTCCACTTTTACAGCATGCCAGGAAAAAAAATTGCATTATTCTTCAGATTAATGTGGAACAGCAACCTGAATTGAGTGGCTTCATTCACAAATCCTTTCAACTTATATCTATTTAAATTCTACCAAGCACCGGGCCTGGTGCTAAGCTCCCAAGATGAAAAAAAAAGGAATTCTGTATAGTTCATATAGTTCCAGATACTGAGAAGATTGTTATCAAACTAAACCCTGGGAATATAAAAATTCTTTCCTAGTTATTTAGATGAATATGGGAAAGCAATCTCAACATCCTTTCCATTTCATTGTTCTAAAATATCCAGGTTTGGGCCAGGCACAGTGGCTCATACCTGCAATGCCAGCACTCTGGAAGGCCAAGGCAGGCAGATTGCTTGAGCTCAGGAGTTCCAGAACAGCTGAGCAAGAGAAAGACCCTGTCTCTACCAAAAATAGAAAAAACAAGCAAGGCATTGTGGTAGGTTCCAATAGTCCCAGCTACTTGGGAGGCTAAGGAAAAAGGATGGCTTGCTTAAGCCTGAAAGTTTGAGGTTGCTGTGAGGTATAATGCCACAGTACTCTTCCCAGGGAGACAAAGTGAGGCTCTATCTCAAAATAATAATAATAATAATAATTTAAAAATAATGAATAAATAAGGACAATATCCAGGCATCATTTGGATAATAATATATAGATATTAACTGAATATACTGATCACTAAGTGTTCTAATAGCAATTTAAAATTTCTTTATAGTTGTTATGTGAAATTGTTTATTTCACAAATATATAAATTTTGATATGTAAGTATCATCATATCAACAACCTAAAGTGGGCTCGGCGCCTGTGGGTCAAGTGGCTAAGGTGCCAGCCACATACACCTAAGATGGTGGGTTGGAATCCAGCCCGGCCCTGCCAAACAATAATGATGGCTGCAACCAAAAAAAATAGCCAGGCATTGTGGTGGGTGCCTGTGGTCTCAGCTACTTGGGAGGCAGAGGCAGGAGACTCACTTGAGCCCAGGAGTTGGAGGTTGCTGTGAGCTGTGATGCCACGGCACTCTCCCCGGAGGACAGCTTGAGGCTCTGTCTCAAAAAAAAAAAAAAAAAAACAACCTAAACTGAAGTAACGTCTATCACAACCCTTATGGTAAGAGCATTAGTATTTATTATGGATAAATTATAAGGCAGATAATTTACTGATACATAACTGAGTTTCATTTGTCTTCTATAATTTCAATTTAAATCTAATCTCCATCAATAAATCCTCCCAGTAAATTCTACCTAACTTGCACTCCAAAATCTCTGGCCTCATAAGCACACCTTAAACAACATTTGGTTATTACTTTCCTCATTACTAAACATTTTGTATATGACTTTCAGATGTCACCAGATAATTAACACCACAAAGCCATGAGTCCTTTTTTATTCACAGCAGTGTTCTAAAAGTGGAAGAGGATCAAGTAAAACAAGTACAGACATCTATCTAGAGAAGTCAAAGACATCTCTGGAAAATTCACATACAAGGTCTGATAATTTGCAAACTCTGTGTTCACAAACTAATCCTAGAAAATGTGTCTCATACCTCATTGGTGAATATCACTATGGTCACCTTTTAAATACTGCCCTGGGGAAGCTGTGTCCCCATACCAGCACCTAGTTCACCCTTCAAAGCAGTTTGGGAGCTCTTTTCCTGAAATGGCCATGAGAACTGTCCTTGTATTACCCCTGATGTCCTGAATGCCTATAAAATACCTTCTTTTTGATATTTCTTGGATCTTTGGTTTAGAGCTCCAACATTCTTGTGATGGCACATACAAGCATTCAAAAACAATAATCAACAGCACTCAGCAAGACACCAGCTCACGTCCAGACAAATGTGGCAGGGTTATGAAACCTCACTGAATAGTTTGTACAGGGCTGCTGATGTAAGCACAAATTGTCAGACTTGTTATGAGCCATTGAGGAGTGAAGGTTCAATAGGAGTTCTCTGGGGTGAGAACGTTTCACACAAGATGAATACCAAATGAAAGGAATTGAGAAAAGATTGTTCAGTTGGAGAAAAATACAACCCAGGGTTCCTAGACTGAAACATGAGAGGCAAATTTTAGAGAAAAGCAAGCCAATTTCGTAAGAATATGAGCTGAAGTAGTATATGATGTAACCAAGTAAGACCTGGTGTTCAAGTATTTCTTGACAGTGAAAAGTCCTGAGTTCAAGTCATCCACTTGCCTCTATTTCCTAAGTATCTATGCTACAGGTATGCTCCACCATGCCTGGCTAGTTTTTCTACTTTTAGTAGAGACCAATTCTTGCTCTTCTCAGGCTGGTCTGGAGTTCCTGAACTCAAGCAATTCACCTCCTTTGGGTTTTCAGTGTGCTAGAATTACAGGTGTGAGCCACCAAGCCTGGCCTTAAAATATTATTTTTGATATGCTAGATATAAAACCAATAAAAGTAGAATGCCAATAGTTGGCATGATGAGACAACTACCCAAATATCTTCTTGTCACAACCACACCCTCTTCCCAACACAAGTGGCTTGATTGTCTAAGCTTAAAGATACTGTATTATGTTCAGAGAGTAACTTCAGTTTTTGCAAATAATGCCTCCAGGAAGTAAAGGATTTGGCTCATTCTCCTTGGAAGTGAAGCTTCATCAAAAAGCTAAAGCTAGAACTACCATAGGACCCAGCAATTTCACTGTTACTTATATATCCAGAAAAAAGGGTTTCAGTATATGGAAAGGACCTGCACTCACCTGTTGATTGTAGCACTATTCACAGTGGCCAAGATTTGGCAACAACCTAAGTGTGTATCAGCAGGTGAATAGAAAAGGAGATTGTGGTACATACAATGGAATATTACATAGGCATAAAAAGGATTAAATACTGCCTTTTGCAATAACATGGATGAAACTGGAGACTATTCTGCGAAGTGAAATAAGCCAAGCACAGAATGACAAATCTCTCATGTCCCCCCCCTATGTGGGAGCTAAATATTAAAAACAATTATCTCATGCAGACAGAGAGTAGAATGATGGTTCCAAGAGGCTGGGAACGGTAGCAGGAAGGGTAGATAAAGCGGAGATGGTGAGTGAATGCAAAAATATAATTAGATTGTTAGACAGAATGAAAAATTGTTTGTAGCATAACAAAGTGTAAGCAACAATAACTAAAAGAGTAGAATTGGAATGTTCCTAACACAAAGAAATGATAAATGCTTGATGTGAGGAATACCCCAGTTACCCTGATTTGATTGATTCACATTATATGCATAATCACATGTACCCTGCAAAGATATGCAACTATTATGTACCCATGATAATTAAAAAATTTTAAAACCTTACAAAAATGTAGGCAGAGCAATTAGAAGACAAAGACTCTTTGAGTTATGAATGTGCTAGCTTTGAGAGGTTCCTGTATCACTTCTGGGGCAGTGACGAATCTGCAGCAGAGGGGACAAGTTCCAAGGAATTTAATTTGAGACTTTAGTTTTTTAGATATATTTCATTTGAGGAATTGGGTTGAAAAACATGAGAGTTTGAAGTAAAAGAATATCTGAGTTCTTAAGTGATGGTATTTTGGGATGAAGAGAGTTATCACATATGACAAAAAATCTAGATATGCTGATATCTAGATATTTTGATTCAAAAATCTAGATATTTTGAAAATCAGGAAATTAGAATAGGATACATATATATATATGTATGTATGTATATTCAGTCTATCCTAAATATATATATATATATATATATGTATATACGCACACACTGAAGCAAAAAAAAAAATTGGAGAGGAAGAAGAAAAGAAGAAATAATTGATAAAAACAAGGTACCTAAGGAAGTAGCCAGGAATAAATAGGATTAAAAGCATTGATGAGTAGAACAGTCTTGTAAATTAAAAATTAGTCTTATGTTTTAGATCTTGGAATACTTTTCAATTACCTGAACCAAGGTCGTCCTGTTTGTTTTTTTTTAATCCAGTGTGAGTTGATATTGTGTTACTTATATTTTCCTCTTTAGCTATAAGGAGGGGTGCAGATGATAGTGAGTTATGGGAGGCTCTTAGAAGATGTTACATTACCCTTTCTGACGCCTAAATTATTTATATGAACTAGAAAGCAAGATTATCCACTAAAAGGTATGGGTGGAGCAGGCTGGATTTCAGATTTCAGGAAAGTGCATATGATTTAACATTGTAAACAAAGTAAAAGAGAATAGAATAAAATAAGATTACAGATCATCATAGTATATGATTACTAACTATGAAAGACAATGTTAGATTATCAAGTTTACTTAAATTGCTTCTTCCAAAACAAACATTTATTTGTAAGCATTTTCTTCTGTAGCTTTTTATGTCCCTTGTCTCTTGAATTTGGAACAAATACACAGAAGAACCACACAAACTTGAAACATTTTTTACATGATCTTCTATTACTAATAATTGTACACATCAAATATTAACTATGTACGTCCTGTTAGAAGACTTTCTGTGAGAAAGGGGACAGACTCATCACTTCCTCCAACTCTTGCATTAATTCTCTTCTCTTTGTCAAGGTGTTATTTCAGTCCCCTTTTTCATTAAGAGGAAGTAAGGAATGCAGTTTATCAGTGTCTTAAAAAGTTCCTTATTGGCCTTCATTACAATCAAATCAATTACAAATAATCTATTATTAAACAAAGTATCATTATTGACAAAATTTCTAAAGAATGACAGATATAATTTTAGATCATTAGGTGAAATATCCAATAAATAATATGTAAAAATACATAAACACACAAATAGAACTATATGTGTATAAAATGTCTGTGTGTGTGTGTGTGTGTGTACTGTCATCCTGGATATTTGTGGAGACTGATTCCCAGGAATACTAAAATCTGAGGACTCTCAACTCTTTTATATAAAATGGGGCAGTAATGCATGTAATTTTAAACACATATCCTCTCTTTAAATTATCTCAAGATTATATTGAATACCTAACACAATATAAATGCTATATAATTAGCTGCTCTATTGTGTTGATTTCTAAATGTGTACTTTTTGTTATATTTATATTTTACTTTAATATTTTCAATCCACAGTTGCCTGAATCCATAAATGCAGAGCTCTAGTATACAAAGAGCTGCCTATGTGGTATTTGAACATGTATTTCCTAAACCCAACTTTGTGAAAGCATGTTTAAAAAAAATTTACCTTCTGATCTGATAAATTAGGAGAGTTGAAATATATTGAAATGTGAAATAAAAATAAATTCTACACCTGTACTCATTGTAAAGAAAAATTCCCCTAAACTGCTGTATTGTAGAATAATACAATCAGTAAAAAGCATTTCTATCCATATACATAAGAAAAAAACATAAATAAAACACTTAACTATATTCTCAACTGTGCTATTGAAAACATATGGTTGAAGAGGATTATTTTTTGACAGTCCCCAACTTAACAAAAAATTCCTTCATTTAAAGTTAATTTACAAGGTTAATTTTTACATACATAATTTTATGAATATGTTCCCAGGTTTCCTGGCTGCCATATAAAGACCCTTTGTTCTACACATAGTTGAAATTGTATATGTTGATAGTAGGAAATAATTTATGAATGTCAGTATTTTACAAATAGCTATAACACATAGCTAAAGCTCCTCTTACAGGAGTAGTCCAGGCATAATTGGGGGACTTTCAAATATGGTACCTATTTATAGTAAAATGCATTTAGCTGACAGGAACTAGCCTTTCATCTGATGTGAAGAGGAGGAAGAGGAAAAGGTGAAAATAAGAAATATTTTCCTGAAAAAAAGAAACGTGTATTTAAAAACAGGTTTTTAAGATGTTTTAACATTCTCTTAATTATGATCGTTTTGAATTCTTTGAAAGTGAAAGAGTGATAAATGATTTGTATTAACTTCCTGTAGAGCTAACAATTCATCTCCTCTTAAATTTTATTCTCTTAAAAAGTCTTCAAATGGGAAATGCAAAAACACTGACATCATTTAGTCTGTGATGAATGATCTGATTAACTTTGACTTTTGGAAGATAAATCATTGCTGAGGATGGTGGTGGGGATTGAGATATATGCTTTTTAGGACTTAAAAGTTAAAATGTAAAGAGGGACGTGCACCATCCTCAGTAGCCTCATGAGTTTGGCAGTTGTCCTCACTATCAATAACATAGTAAGCGATTTCAGCCAGGATTTGGACCCATACACCTGGATTCCAAAGCCATGTCACCATTTTTATTATTTCTCGTGTGTCAGACACGTAACTTATATTACAGTGCCCAAAGTGTTGCCTTTCTTTAGGTGAAGACTCAAATGATTGTCTCTTACTTTGGAGTAAATTAGCATTCTGCAAACTTTGGGAAAACAAAGTAAAATTTGTGACAATTCTTCCTATTCTACAATCCATCTAAACATACATATTACAAGTGAAAATAATCATCATTAAATCTTACCCTGTTATATGTTATAAAATGTCAATAAAATGTTATGTCTATAGAATGTGTCAACAATACAATGAGAAAAGTTAAAGTATTAACCACAAATTACGAAATAGAAAATGAAGACATAGTTTAGTTAGGCAATTTTGCAAAACTCACAGCGATTTAAAAATGTTAGACTATGGACATTAACCTATGTCCTGGGTTTGATGTGTGCTTAAAATTTACTTCCTCTGCATTTTGGTTGCTATTACTATAATAGTTTGCCACATGCATTTAAAGCATACTCCTCATGGCCTAATTTTCCACTTCAACAAAATATGTGTAGTGGTAAATCAACATTTTCCAAAGTACGTACCTCATAATTCACTCTGGGCTGCTAATTTTATAGAAAAGATTTCTATGGTCAGTGGTTAGAAGATCTATGCTAAAAAACATTAAATGAGCTTTTTTTTTTTTTAACTGAAGGGCTCCTGAGAGACTGTTAATGTCCTAAGGAATTGTAAATCATTCAGAAATTTATATAGCATACAACATCCATTTGACAATGAAAATTCTTATACTTCCCCTTTTCACCCCTAATGTAGTGGAAGTAAAGATTTAGGGAACAGACATGAGGAAACTTTAGACAAGATCTCTAAATTTCATTTTATTCCAATACAATATACTGTATTCTATTCATTTTCAATATTGTTTCTATCAATTTCTACCTTGTTTTACACACACACACATACACACACTCAATCTAGTGTAAGACAGACTGTCATAGCTTGGAGATGTAGGAAAATTCATACAATCTACAATGAAAACTTAAACATTTCTTAATAATTTCTGTTATTTGCACCATCATCTCTGTTTAAGTAGCACAGCTATTTGGTGTAAATGGAGGAGGAATTTATGTCTCTAAAAGTTTCTTTTTAAAATTTAGTATAAAAGATATCAATTTTGATCTTTCTAATGAAGTATTATTTGATGAACAGCTCCATTTTATTTTTGTCTTTTTCTCCATACAATTTCAGAGAATTAACAGCGGGTGTCTGTAGGTCAGAAGTCACTACTCAGCTCCGACACTCACTAACCTTATAATTAAGACACAAGAATGTTTACATACTTCTCATAGTTATTTCATCTGTAAGTGGGTTAAAAATACTATTGTCATGTAAGTGTTCCGTTGATGAGGACACTAATTGTCACATATGGAACATTCAAAAAATATGAGTTTTCACTATAATTTCACTTTATTTATTGTTTTATTAATTTTTAATTAAAATCCTATCTCTGTACATTTATGGAATATAATGTGATGACTAACTTTAGAACTATCTTAGTTTTGACTATGAAATGAGTCCTATATGCTTATTCTTTAATGACGCAGTTTAAAGTTGTATAAAAACTCATGGCAGAGATTTTTGTTACCTTTGTTGAGAAAAGATGACTTGTAGGACCTGCCAGTATATTCTAGAAGCTACAATTTTCCATTGCTAGTAACTGGAACCATTTCAATAGGTCACTAAGAGTGTTGCAGGGTTTTGTTGTTGTTGTTGATTTTACTTGTTTATTTCTACCCAGAACTCCCACTGAGCAGGAACTCCAGATGAATTTATGGATGAGTGTGCCCCTAGATCACAAAAAATTTCCTTTATAAAATAGATATTGTTTTGTTTAATATCATTTCAATTAAAATTCAATTCATGACCTTAATTTACATACAAGGACTGAGTTTCTGAACTAATTGTCAAAACCTTACCTTGGTTACATCATTTTAAATAGTAAATCATTTTAAGTAGAGGAGAATCCCATTTGGAATAACTTTAGAGTAATGATGTCATACATTATACATTGGCTATATATCTTCTAAAGTATCCTCATATATTAAGTTATATGTTTGAAATCTTTGAATTTTTTTTGAAATTTATGTCAATTATTTTTAAAAAGCATTTTAGTAGATTGAAATTTCTTTAAAAAAATGCAATGTCAGAGTCAATTAACAATTAAAATATTTTTCTAAATTACTGCTTGACTTATCATCATTTCCTTCCATACATACTTTGAAGATTAATAAAAAGTGAGCTTTGCAAAGTGCCCAATGTGGTAGATTTCCTAATAAGACTTTCCTACCCTGCATACAAAGTATTCTATTCATCATCTATACAATTCTATTTGAATAAACATTAGGTTCACAGTGTATAGCTTATTAAAATTTGTTGACCTTCCTCTTGTACTGACATCAATTGTACTTAATATCTGTACATTGTAGAAACACCAGAATTTAGGGAATTTTTGTCTTAAATTTTAAGACATACACCTGCATTTCTCTTTACTAACAAATTCAGATGAAGTGGGTATTCTTTGCTTTTGTTTGGAATATAATTTCAGGAGAGGGTATATCTTTTAAGCAGAATAGATTCTCTATGCATAGTGAATGCAATGGAACAATTCCAAGATACATTTTACTTAAAGCGAAGTCATCAGGATAATTGTGGTATATTAAAACTTAACAGTACATACTCTTTCAACATAAAGTTAGAATCTTTAGAATCTGTATTTCAATAAACATTGTATTGATTTCATGTTTTGCACATACAAAAACCTATTATGTTCCCTTTATCTTTCTGCTGGTGATAAGAAAGAATATGGGTGCTTTAAATATTCTTGATGTGTTTTATCACTGGCACAATAAACTCCTCTCGCATAAGAGGTCTTTGTCTGTCACTGGGATCCATATGGAAGTAAAGATTGCCATGTAGGTTTTCTACAGACTTCCTAAAACATAAGCTCCTCATCTAGGCTGCCATGTTTAGCCTGACAGATTTCGTGGATGATCCCATCATCAGATCACAGTGTGTTTTACCATTTGGGACCAGGTGTCATCCTTGGGGAAGAGAGTTAAAGCTTTTGTCAGAGAATATTTCTCTTGTTTCACTTAACATCTTCTCACCTTTTGGTATTGAAGGAATAAAAAATACAAACTGATAAGGCTCTCCCTAGGCAGAGTTTTCATGCTACCCAAGGCAATCTCTGCAGTTATAAAGATCCTTCAATAATCTGTCAAAAACTGACATCCCTGTGTAAAGAGCTGTTCATTTCTATATCTCATTTTGGATTGATGTACGTGCACTTTTATATCCTTCAGTTCAACATAACGTTTGGCCTTTCATGTTCTCAGTTTAAGCTACGGGGAATTCAAAGCTATTTCAAAGCATAATTATACCAATCTGCATATAAAAGGCTGTATGTCCTACAGAGGGCTGGATGGAAAAGCAAACTCTTTCAAAGAAGAAAATTGGAAGTAATTCCCACAACAAAAATTCACTAAAGTTAATACATTTTTCATCTGATGAAAGCAAGATTTCTTTTTTTTTGGGGGGGGGAGCAAGAGAAGCCAATAGATTAATCCAGAAAATGATGGAGAATTATTTTTTATGAGATAAAGAGTAAAAGAGAAGAGAAATTTGAAGAGGAAAGTAAAGCGTAAAGAAGCACCGCATGTACATTACACATACTATTTTTGAAAGTGTCCACATCATACTAAAAAATTCAATACTACATATTACCAGAACAGACAATAGAATTCTCACTTACATATTTTATCAATATTAGTTATTTATCACTATGTACCAATATACCTCAAGTCACAGCAGCTTAAAACCACAAACATTTATTATCTCATAATCAATGTGGTTCAAAAATTTTAGTGCAGCTTAGCTGGGTCCTCTGACGAGGTCTCTCACGAGGTTGCCGTCCAGCAGTTGGCAAGGGGCAGCAGTCTCATCTAAAGGTTCATCTTGAAAGTGGGTCTCCAGGCTCACTCATGTGGTTGTCGACAGGCCTCCACCTGTGCTGCATGGGTCTCCCCACGTAGCTGCCTCCACAATTTCTCTGCAAGCAATTCAAAAAAAGAATGACAGCATGCAGAAGAAGGTCCCCCAAAGGGAAACAATAGCCTTTTGAAATCTCCTTGCTTTTATCACATTGATTTCCTAGAGGGGCTTTAGGAAGCTTATGTCTTCTACCTGCAACCAGGGTAAAGGTATTGCTCAGTGTTGTGAGTCCCCAAAAGTGAAGGTCACTGTGGGCCATCATAAAGCCTACCAATCCAGCATATTCATATTGATGTTAAATTGCTGTTGGTGCCTCTTTATTTTACAAAAGACTTTTCCAAGTGCAACTTTGAACTAAAAGTAATGCTAGTACACAGGTTCTGCAGTTTTATTTTTTCTGATATATTGCTCTCCAAACATAATCTTGCTGTATTAGGAATTTTCACATCTTGAAATTGATGAGTATGGTTAGTTAAATTTTTAAAGTAATAGTTTTTATCTTTTATTTTTTAACATGGAAGATTTGAGATTTAAAAACAAAACAACAACAACAACAACAACAACAAAAAACCACTGTCCACAAATATAATTGTGTAAATTCTGGAGCTAACAAAGTATTTAGCACAGAAGTTATGTAACATATGGTTATCCTAGACCCAAACCGTATAATGTGTCTGTATGAGCCAGCTCTTAATTACCAGCTCATTAACACTCAGGTGTCAATTGCTAGTGGCAAAGGCAATACCCAAATGGCCTAGTTTCTGTCATGCACAGTGTAATTAAATTGACCTCAAGTCCTGAAGCTTGCTAGTTGCCTGATACCAGTTGGACACTAATTTCAGGCAGTATTCAAAATAGACTTATATGGTGAATAAACCAAAATAATCAGAGAAAAGCTATATTGGGTTTTAAATTGCATCCTTATATATAATTATAACTTTAAAAACAATTGAATAAATAATCACCATTCTAATCTATAACTATAACCATATATTACACATTTTATTTTAACATTGTCTAAAATTGCTTTAGATTTCAGCATAAGAAGAAAGTTACAAAAGTGAAAAAATTATTATAATAATAGCCAATGGAGAAGTAAATCATATACCTTATTTTGTGATTTTATTTATTGGTATATAATAAAACAAAGGATTATTTATATTTTAAATCTCAGTTACCCCTAAATGTGGTCCAATTTCAAACATTATCAGTACTTTTCTAAACATCTCTAATAACAACAATAAAAATATACTAGTAAGAATCCTACTTTCAACTCTCAATAATGTAAGATAAGATTTCCTTATGACATTCCCTGTTATAAGACACAATTCATTATGTTCAAGGTTCAATTTCAATCCCCTAGTTAAAGACAGAGGAAAGGTCAATTAATAGTCTTACCTTTTTATATCCTAAAACTTCTCTAAACAAAAAAATAAAAATCTAAATGAACAATCTACACAAAGAAAAGACAAATATGCAAGAAAACAGCAATGACAACATTTCTGAAGTTTGGATGTAGATAAATCAGTTGTATTTGACATTAGTTTTGAAAATACTTAACCCTTAGCTGGCAGTTAGGCTATGATGAAGATATCATACATATCTCACAGAAAATTCCAAAGGTTCAGGAATTGATAGCACAAGTTAAGTCTGAAGTAGGGGTGAATATAAAAAGAAAGAAGCAACATGTTACTAAGAAGCAGTGAGACCTCCCAGATGTCCTCATCAACTGAACACAGGTAGGTGATCTATTATTCTCTCAAGTTAGAAGAGAGATTTATTCTTCTAGATCTAAGAAGGTTAAAACAGAATGCCTAGGTCGGAAGATAAGCACGGCTTAATTTGCAATCATCAAACCAAGAAGAGTTTGGATCTTGAGTCTTCCAGATTTCGTTCTTCAATTAGTCTTCAGAATTCGGGTACTCAGGTTTATACTTCCAAGTAGGAAGCCGAAAAGTATTTCTCTTGGGTATCTATTTCAAGAGGAAAGATGTACCTAGACATATTATTCTTGGAAGTTCCCTAATTAATTGTCAACCAGCTGACCTTACAGAAAAACATACTCAACAAGCCCTCCACTCGAGCACAGGCATTTTAGAGCGCCTATATTCTTAATAATGAGAAGACAGCCAGTAACAAAAAGTATTTCAAAAAATATCAACCATAATTCCAGGAAAAGGACACTATTTATGAAACATAACAGGTAAACTACTATCAATATATTCAGATGAACAAGGGAAAGTATTGCATATACTGAGTTCAAAATACCTTCAAAGTGGAATATTCAGAAAGCAAAAGGAACTCTTAGAATTAAAATAATAGTAATGAAAAAATATAAAGCTCAATAGAAGGTTAGAAGACAAACATAACGAAATCTTCCATAAAATGGATTTTTAAAAATATGGAATATGTGGAGAAAATTGGCAGATCGGTAGAAGAGGGTAGGAAAACAGGGTAAGAAGGAAACCGAAAGCAGCCTTTCCAGCAAGATTATATTTGGAGAGCAATATATTGGAAAAAATAAAACTGTAGAACTTGTGTAGTAGCATGACTTTTAGTTTAAAATTGCACTTGGAAAAGTCTTTTGTAATGTAAAGAGGCACCAAAGGCAAGCTAACATCACTATGAATATGTAGGAGTGTATAGGCTCTAGGATGGCCCACAGTGACTTCACCCTCTGGTATTTACTTTCTTTGCTGGCACAGAGAAAAGTGGACGATTGCTGAGACAAAGAAAACACATGATTCCTCAGCTTACACATGAACATGGTAGGGAAGGTAGAATATTCTGCACTTCTACAAAAGCAGAACTAGCCAAGACTATGGTTGGACAATTTTAAAATTCAGAGACTGTTTAACTCCTAAGATCCCCACAGAAGGATTGAGCATAAGAACATTTTTAGAAATAAGTTAGTCGGCATCTCATGATTAATCGACACCCTATTAACATCTTGGAGACTTTCCAAACAAGAAGATAGTTAAGAATGCTATAGAGTTAGCTTGGTCAAGACCCTATGTGACAGAAATGCAAAAACATTAGAAGGAGGAGGGACAAAGTTAGGAATTGGAGAATACGAGAGAAAAGTCTGGGCAGGGCCCTTCCTCATTTGGGAGGAAGAGATCCACACGTTCCTGTCTCAGGTGTGTTCTATCTGCTTATAAACTCCAGTGTGTTCCTTGCTGCCTGGCTTCTTTTCTATCTGGCTCTGCTGTTGATGCTTGGTTTCCTCTTTTTGTGCCAGCTGAGTCACAGTGCTTTTGGATTCTAGGGGCTGCTTGCTAGTGGCACCCAGAGAAAGCTCAAACTGGAATTGGGGTCTTTATAGCCCTCTGACATTTCAACCTGCACATAATAAGAGATTCAGAAAGATAAGAAACTAAGGAAAGGAATGATGAAAGTAACAATTCAAGAAATTTTTCCCAAAATGAAAGGCTTAGATTAAAATATTGAAAGAGCTAAGTACTTGCAACATGGGTGAAAATAGATCCGTACCAACTCATGCAATATTATGACACTTCAAAACTTAATAGCAAAGAGACCCTCTCACAAGTTGACGAAGAAGTTAGCTGGAACTGTGTTTGTGAAAAGTTTACTTATTAAAATGCTCTGCTTTGGAGGATGATATGGAAACCCTTCCAAAGAATCTCTGAGCTTATCATCAGACAGATTTGGCTCATGTCAAACCTGACCAAGAACTAAATTCTTCAAGTATACATAGAGATTTTTGGTCCTCTCACACTACATACTCCTGGCTCCTGAGAAATAAAGCCTAAAATTAAGTCCTCAACATCTGGCCTTATAGGGAAGGTCTTGAATAACCTAAATTCAAGTTCCCCTTATGCTACTGCCAAAGGTAAAGTCCCCTAACTGGACAACTGTCTTTATCAAGGGACCAGGGGCAGGTCTTGCTTATCCTGAGTAGTGGGTTTTACTTTCCTGCTAAAGCTCAGAAGTACTCAAACAAGCCAATGATATCATTCTGTTGGAATGATGGGGCAACTTTTGCTCTTGGCACTATGAAAGCCTCCTACCACAGTCCCCTCTTGTTAGCTCTGTGTGTGAGCCCAGCCTTCCTGTGGCCCTGTTCGGACCGCAGTGTTCTTCCTCAGGCTGCGTGAAGGTGTAACTAACAGGTTGCCATGGAGCCCCATCTGTTCAGTGTCCAGTTGTCTACCCCAATAAACCCAGTAGGAGTCCCTCCCTCACTATTGGTGAGTGTGGGCAAGTGAAATAACTATTCATAGAATGACCCAAACGTGACTGTGGACACTTGGCTTAGCTTTAATTAACTCCTTTTGGATAACTAAGCGATTTCCTGGTATGGGAAGAGCTTCCTGGGACCAAATCTCTAATTGCTAAGATAAGCTCCTCCCAGCCACGCAGGTCACCCTATCAGGGGATCAGGCGCAGTTCCTTTTATCTCCAAATAGTGGGTTTTAGTTTCAGCCCAGGCTAGCCACACATTTCCTTGTTATTCAAACAAGCCAATTGCATCCTCTTGTGGAAGCTTGCTTTCTCTGTCCCCGACAGAAACCTCACTGTGGCTTTGTGTATTACCACTGAAAAATCACTGTAATTCTCAATTGCCTGCCAGTATCAGGTGCGTGTTTTCTAAATTCCTATAATCCCAGGATGGGAATCCGTCTCTATCAGTGGGACAAATAGTGATTGATTAAAACAATTCTTTACATCCTATTTCTTTCGGTAGTTGAAGTAGATTGAGATAACTTGTGTGAATTTATTAGGTGGGATGATGAGGATTTTGTGAAGTCAGGTTACTCAGATTTATTCTTTGTGAAGCAGCATTTTGTTAAATATGTTTTCTCTAGAAGCTGAAGTCAAATTTATTTGACCTTAGGTTTGCTAACTCATTACCAACATAGTATGTTCTTAAGAGGAATGAAAATGCAGATGTTTATTATAGACATTTCATATTAATATAAATCCATAGAAAAGTCAGAACTCTCTTTGGTTTCTCTAGCCAAATTTAACCATGTCCTATATGTGAGAATCATCTTTGAGGGTGAACATATGGTGTAAGAAGAGCATTGAGGCCAGGCATGGTGGCTCACGCCTGTAATCCCAGCACTCTGGGAGGCTGAGGCAGGTGGATTGCCCTGAGCTCACAGGCTCAAAACCAGCCTGAGCAAGAGCTAGACCCCATCTCTAAAAATAGCCAGGCATTGTAGTGGGCGCCTGTAGTCCCAGCTACTCAGGAGGCTGAGGCAAGAGAATTGCTTGAGCCCAAGAGGTGGAGGTTGCTATGAGCTGTGATGCCATGGAACTCTACTAAGGGTGACAAAGCGAGGATGACAAAGTGAGACTATCTCTAAAAAAAAAAAAAAGAAAGAAAAGAAAAGGAAGAGAATTGAAATTTTAAAATATAAAATGAAGTTCTAAATGCTACAGCTTATTCATATATTTTAAAATATAGTCACTCCTAGGATTTAAGCTAAAAATAAGACCAAGAGATTGGAAACATAGCTTGGACTAAGTGGATAACTCAGAGTAAAGAGAAAGGGTTAAGATAAATGGTCTATGGTTAGGCTCTTCCACGAGTTGACATGTATTTGTCTTGTCTTCTTCATAGGTGGAATTAGCACTTTCAAAGCCCTGCTCTACACTAAAATTGTATTGTTTTGTGCAACCTATTTTAGAAAGAAAGCGTCAGATTGCTCACTAGTAGGGGTTAGATTATAGCGGATGAATACAGGTTCACCAACAGAAAGGTGTTATGACTTTTTAAACTATATCTCCTGAAAATTTAGTTAAACCCAGCCCAAGACACAGATAAAGAAGTGTTTCTTACACTGGTAATGTCTTTTATTTATTTTCATTAACATTTCTTCATGTGCATTATATATTGCCATGTGTGTGTCATGAATAAAGTCAGAAATTTTCACCTAATGCATGTACTTTTTAAGTTAGTCAAGCTTGCTTTCCGCATATACTCTGGCCAAAGATACACAGAAAAAAATATTTTAAATGATTGATAATTTACTTTATGCGTCATAGAACTACTTCCAGAAAAATGAAAAGAAAATTAGAAATAATTTAAATACTAATAGTAACCATCAATTATTATATAGAGAATAAAGCAGAATGTAGGGCAGATACGACCATGAATAATAGGATAAAAATCTAAGAGTCTCTGGAATTGTTTAAATATAATGACATTTAGGCCTTATTTGGATTGCAAGCAGTTAAACACAAATGATGAAGAGAAAGTCAGGAAGCCTTTGTACAGATAAGACTACCTTCATGCACAAATGTTTTCTTTTCTCCTACATGGTCTGGTTGAAAGGCAGCCTGATCCTCTGTGAGAAACTCTCACAAAAGCCTCCATCATCGTCATTTCCCCCTCCCTCGTCAGCCAGCTAGCCATCTAATCAGAGGGAGTACAATCTATCCTTCTTTGAAGTGTCTCAATTCTGTCCTTTCTGCTCCATTTTTTACCAGTCCAGTCTACAAATCGATTGTGCGTCTTTGTTGTCTTTCTAGAGATTCAGACTAGTCTTTCTTTACCCCAATTTCTTTTTTGAATGTTCTAAATTACCTTGCTAAATCAAAATCAAGCAATGCTTCGTTATTCATGGCCTTTATTCCCATCTTTTATTATTATTATACCTAATAGTGATATAGTCTCTTCTATAGAGTGTTCAAATTGCTTCCTACAAGGACACATTACATTTTAATCTAAACTATGAACAAATAAATCTAAATTTAAAAAATTACCTAATACACATTTTTCACTCCACTTAACTGATTTGTAATTGGAAACTTACTTCCCATCTCAGCAGCAACCTTTTCACCTGTAATGACCATGTTCGAACCTCGTCATGGACGTTTATGAAAGCTCAGGTCACACATGTTCCCGCACCATGTAGGTGGCATTGCCACTCCTTCCCCTCTTTTGGTTCCTTCAATTACAAGTACATTATCCTAGGATCCATAAGACAGCTTTGAACGGAATAATATTTGCAAACATTGTCATGTGGGGCTATATATCTTTGTCAAAGACACAGTGGAATAAAGTGAACATCCATAGAGGCGTCCAGCAAGGTGGGTTGATAGTGTGCTATTTTTAAATAAAGTTTGACATAGCCCTTTCCTTATTTCCTCTTTCCTATGGCACTCTGTATTACTTTCTTTCACTATTTGTTAAGTTTTAACTAGAATTGCCTATCATTTATTTTCATTAATTTTTTCCTTTTCTTAACTTTTATATATGTTAAAATATTTTCTCTCTTTCTTTCACACACGTATCGCTCATTCTTTCTGTCTCTAATTACGCTTAATTTGGCATATATTACTATAACCATTGTATTGTTTCTTTGCAGTCCTCATGGCCCTGTTTTTTATAAAAGGGTGTTTTTTTTAAAATGTCAAAAGAAATGAGTCATTGGATGTATGATGTTGAAAACCCCAAGCCAGCTTTTTGGTGATCACGTATCACTGCTTTTCAAGCAGGCATTTTGACCTTCTAAAGACTGATAATAAAGGGGTGCAGGATGTAGGTGCTTTACCTACAGTATGATTCTTTTCTTAGTGCATTCCTTTCTATGATCCCTATTAAACGCCTCCTACTACCATTCTCAATTATACAGACACACAGACACACGTAGGCACCAAATTTGGAGAGAAACGCATTACTGGACAAATTTTAAATTGACCATTCATTCTGTTATTCATTAGGGAACACAAGTAAGAATAAAAGAACTCTCACCCTTTGGGAATAAAATTCAGAGTTTTAGGCTTATACAATTCCCTTTGCCAATGTTTCTTTTTCTTCCTTCTTTCATGACTAAGGGAAGAGTAATTCACGATGATACGAAGAAAGGGGATAGGGATTGTGTTTCAGATTTGGTGATTGCAATGTTAATTAAATCTTCTTTACTCCTAAACAGACTGGTTGAGGAGTTGTATAATTATTACCAACTGTTTTCAAAGAAAACTAAATACGCTAAACAAAAGGTATATTTAACCTCACGACATTCTCACTAGAAGTTTTCACACAGATTAATAAATGTCCTTTAAAATACAAATTCTCCCTTAGAAACATTAATTAAATTACAGATTAATATGAACTAATTAATCTGAACTGGGAAATTTAAAACCTAGTTTTCATGAGAAGGAAATAAAACTTTTAATTGAGTCAAAAGAAAAGAGGGGATTTTTAGAAATATTTTGAACAGCCAAGGGACAGCTCTAGGGAACAAGGTCTGCCAACCTAAGGAGCGACAACTTCAAGAAGTCTACAATTCAGAGCAGTCTAAAAACTCCAATTCTGGTGAGGAAATACTAAAGATTGCCCTAATTAACTTTTTGTGAAAGTTAAAGGCAAAAAAGACATTTTCGAACATGCAGTATTTCCAATAAGCAGTGATTTGTAAGGAAATACATATTTAGAAAGGTCATTAAAATCACATGTGGCCTCGTGCAAACCTAAATGTACATTTTTCAACAGCAGAGTTACACAGCTATCTGAAAGTTGAGGAAGATGATTGGAACGGAGCCAGATGAGTTTTATTTCCTGGACTCCATACCACTGGAAAATAGAGATTCAAAAGTAAACTAAAACGAAGCATGCATCAAAAAAGCATCTTGAGGATCTGAAATCAGCACAGCACAGATACACTCTGCACCAGTCTGGAGTTTTGAGAAAAGTGTTCTTTCCATTTTTAGGCTGTATTTTACACTTGTGAGAACCAAGGAATAATGGTGAAATAATAGGAATAACATCCACCACTGTCAGCTTGTGCTATGCCGTCAGCTTACCTGACTCTCACTAAAACTCCTCCAACTAAGTACATTTAACTGTATCTCACAAAGAGTAAAGATGAAGATTCAGATATGAAGTAACTTTTTGAAAACATCTTTCCTGACTTTCCACAGCTTTAAATAAGTTTAAATTTGAAAGAGGGATCATATGGTGCAGTGCTTTTCCGACAGTTTGGGAAGCGATTCACAGTAAGAAAGATATTTCACATTGTGACCTATTTCACACATATTTCTGGAAAAAGTTTCACAAAGAGCTTTCTGCTTTTATATAAATAATGTGTGTCGATATTTTCTAAGCTGCATTTTTTCCTATTCTATTTACTTATTTTTGCTTGCTGCCATCTTTAATTTGATGAATCTTTGCTTGCTGCCATATATTAAATTGATGAATTTCTACCACAAACGTTGCTCAGTTTATTATTTGATCATTTAATATTTTCCTTTCATTTCTCTAGAAATTGGAATTTTCTTGAAGCAGGTAGTACCACATGTGTCTATTTCATCTCAGATCTAATTTACTAAACTTTAATTTTACCTCTAAAAATTCATAACTTCTGTTAGATCAAGAGTCCATGATACAATTCCCAGAAGAGGTGAAAGTAAAGGACGAGTGGTAGAGAGCTGAAGAGAAACCAAGGCAACTTGGAATTACAGCTGATCACATTGCAGTGAGGACTGTCATTCCCCTGTTACTTTATTCAGGTTTTTCCACCATAGAGTTTGTTCAAAACAAGAGAAATACCTAGTCCTCCCGCTGGTTGCCTTATAAAATGAATATTGGTCCAGATATGTGTACATTAAACTTGAGAAAATCAGTTCACAGACAGCACGTGAGATTAAGAAGCCCAGCATTTCTTCTGGACCTTGTAGCTATTTTAGAAACTAAATTTCCATAGGATTAATCCAGGTTATTTCAATATTACAAAAATATCTACACCTTAATTCTATTTTCTTCTTGGAAAATGATACCCAGGTGGATTTTATTTTTCTTCTGTTTTTGTCAACTCTAAATATGAAACTATGTGTTTCTAAAATTCTAAATAAAATGTTTTATTCTTATAGCTTGAAGGCACTCCTACCTCAGGTATAACCCTATATTAATCTTTATGAACCCTCAGCATTACCACGAATCAGAAAGTGTTAAAAGCAACACACAGCATCAGGTGGAAAAATGTCTACTAAATGATTCATTGTTGGTATCGTGAGAATTGTACGGAACTAAATTCTTACTTTTAAAATCATGAATATAGTGAAATACTTTAAAACCTAACATATGTTGCTTCAAATGAGACTCAGTTTTGAACAGATGTCCCGTTAGACCTGTTATATTAAGACTAAAATTACTAAATCAGCATTAGTTGTTTTTAAACTTAGAACCTATATTTGCCACTGATTTTTATTCAAAGCTCCCACAGGCGTGAGTGGAAGATCCATGCATGGAAAAATGGCATATTATGTATCCTAATTTTATTTATTTCATATGTATACAGCAGTATAAAATAATTTATTACATTTACACTCATTTTACTTATGTATTATTATAGCATTCACAGTAACAAACACTATAGTTAAGATTGAAACTCATCTTTTGTTATAATACCCTGTTTTCACTCACAGATAACTGTCTCAAAAATGTGTGTTGAGCTGAAATTCCCTGTTTAGTTTCAGCTCAAGGATATATGGATGTATTGGAAGTTTGGGTTCTATCATTCAGAAATTTTTGAGTCTCGTGAAAATTTAACATTTGTTGCACAATGAGTACAGTCTTTTTAGGCAACTCAAAAATATCTGGAGAGTAAAACTTCAAACTAAGCATGTGACAAGAAATAAAAGCCATTTTTCTAAATTTACAAATACTTAAAAAATAACAGTGATTAGAAATACATGCATGCACACTAAAGGTATTAGAATTTTCGTCATATTATTGCCTGCAATACTCTGGCGTCACCCATCTACCAGCATTCTTACAGAATGCTATAATCTAAAACCTATGCCAAGTTTTGAAGACAAAAAAAAAAAATACTCTACTGAACAGTTTCACAAATTACTGTATACGGATTAGTGTTTGACTTAGCAGAGGGAGATTACTTAAAGTACTAACAATATATAAAATAATTTTACTACTCCATGGTGTAAAAAATATGGAATTTTGTCATTTTCTGTTTTTTCCTTTTTAGAAAGGAACATAAAAAGGATGTTAAGTGCAAAGCCTTTACCACTACAAAATTAGACTTGAAAAAGATAAAGAACCCAAGAAATTGTTATATGAAAAATAGAAGATTTTCAGAAAAATCATCAAGTATACCAATGTTTTCAGTATTTTTGAGTTCCTTGGGTATTCATAGCACACGTAGAAATATGAGGGGGGAAAAAAACCCACATGCAATGACAAATAAGAGTGGGATGATCCGTGAATAACATACTTCCTTTATACTGCTTCACTTTAGTCCCATTCTCACTAATAGGATTCAAGATTACCTGAAATCTGGTAAATGATTTTTGGGAGGTAAAATGGTACAATTAATACATAATTATTAAAGTTTATGTTGAGAATTCTGAGGATTTTTTTTCCTCCTCTTATTGAGAAGCAGGAGAGCTTCTCCATTACAGAACATCTGACAGCAAATTACAACACAATTAAGAAATGAAACAGAATGAGTAATTGAAATACTTAAATCTTCCACTATCATTCCTAATTTGCAATGTTTGATAAAGGCATTGCATTTAATATCTTCATGAAAGAAAATATACATATTTCCCAAGAAAGGATGATACATTTATGTTATTGACATCGTATCTGTAAAGTAATCCTGTTGTGATATTTAAGGTGAGATTTAAATGATTTCACAAAATGATGTTCACAAGTTAAAAATGAGAATTTTACATGTCGATGAAATATTTCTAAAAATTGTCTTTTGACATACCTTTGAAACATTAAGACTCTGTTTCCACAGGAAAATATTTTGACTTTTACTGCTCTAAAACTAACCATGTGAACAAGGAGTAAATGACATGATTATTCTTTTCTGACATAATTTATGAATGAAATGTCTAGGAAGCTGGATATTATTTTTCTTTATTGTATAAAAAATTATGGAAGATTAAATATTAAAATCACCAGGTTAAATAGAAAGCTATTCTAAGATACCTTGACCTGCTAGCCTAATAAGTGCTTTTTGGAAACCTTTATTATTGGTTGATTACACTTTCCACTTTTTAATCCCCTTCATTGGTAGACAACATTTTAACCAATTTACTAAATCATACCCTTACTCTGTTGTAGCCTCTAACTTGTTTGAATGGACTAGAATAAATTTGTTGGTTAATGATGTAATAATTTAGTGTTTTATGTTTAAATAATTTTATTCATCCCCAAAATTAATTGACATTTTGTTGTTTGGGTTTTGGTAGATTGATGATATAAGAACTAAAATTCAAGTTAGTATGACTAGTTATTGTGATATATAAAAAATACCTAATACACAGATATATGCTATAAAAAGTTGGATTAAAGGAGACTGTATATAATATACAATGATATAAAGGCTAAAATAATTAAAGAAAATTTCTTTAAAGCAAATGAAAATAATTATTACATACGAAGTGAGTATAATGTTATTTTCAAGGCATGTAGTAAGGAAGATGGATGCGATTTTCCTCCATGACTATAAAATGAGGCATGAAAGGTTTTAATTAAAGCAGAGTGATTCAACAAGAAAATCATTTTCTTGTTTAAAAAGCAATTAGAACAGACTTTTTTCCAATTAAATTATATATAAACATTTTCTTACTAAAATAGTCTATCCTTTGAAATATTAATGTACTAATGCCAAAGGTTTGAGAAAATGTTACTGCTGCACTTGGTGAATGTATGTGCTTTTTGTATTACATGATTGACTAGCTTCGTATATTTTTAAAGGGTTCCCAAAAGATTGGAACATTACACATATTATTTTGACACATATACTGATTGGAATGTGACATATTAATACTACTTTCATAACAGTCAAATGAGTGATACCATCACTCTAAACATACACATCAAGGACATGAATATAGGTATATATTTTAATGCTAGATATAAGGAAAAAGTCTCCACTTAAATTACAAAAAATTAGAGGAAGAATATTTGTTTAAGTTCTAGTCTATTCTTGAATAATATAGCGCAGCTCAAACGATTCTTGAACACTAAATCAGTTAAAAATTAAAGGAAGTATTTCAAAATCGGTCTGTAATTTGGACCTTTTGGTGTAATATTCAAGGCTTCTTAGATGGGAGGTGTGACAATTTTCTTTTTTGCTTGGAAGATGATCTCACTTTCTCTCGTTTCCCCTCTCTTAATTGGGTTTCAACGAGCAATAAACACCAGGAGAAAAAAATATGGAAAAGGAGGAAAAATTAGCATGTTACTAAATTTAATAATCAACCTTGCTGACATAAAAGTAAAAGGCAAGCTTAACTTTTCAAAGCTGATTTATGAAGAATTTTCTCATTAATAAAACACTGACTACATTTAAGCTATAAAATTTTCACACATACGATAATACTGAAACAATAATGTACCAGGTTTCTATCTCCAAATTTATTTGATCTGTTTTAAATTTAGAGATCCTGTATATTTTATAGTTATTCATTACCAGTTCAAATGGTTTATATATCTCTATATAGTTATATAGAGTTATAAATAGATTTTATAATCATGTGTAAGAGTCACAAAACTATGTAGAACTACGGAAAATAAAATTCTGTGTGAGGACTTCTTAAAAAATCTTCAATTACATATTTTACACCACAAAATGTACAGACACCCAGGTTTTTTTCTAACAACAAGTACAGGTGAATTTATAAAAGCTTTAAGAGTGATTCTAAATCAAAGCCATAGAAATAGAATCAGAATCATGTTGATTGTTAGATATTTTGATAGTACATATTAAGTGCTCCATCTGGTAACATCGATAGCTACATCTTTGGCATGGAAAATTCAGTATGAGTTCTTGACATAATTTTGTAGCTTAGAGCGTCATTTTTTTTTTTTAAACAAGGGAAAACAAGGTTGGATTAGATATGAAAACTGGGAGAAAACTATTAATGATTTCTTCTCTTAGTAAGTTTATCTTTGGGACCCTGAATTACCTTTTACTTTATTGTATGATGTGGACTGTATGAATCCATTTAAAAACCAACTGAGTTGTACTACATTTTAGGAAAATTATATAATATAATATATATATTTTATATTTATTTAGAAGCTTTGAAATAGTACAGTAAACACTTTGCAACACGGTGTATAAACTACAGAATGTCTTTGATATTTTGTGGGTCTTCAGAATACAACAGTTTTATAACCCACAGGTGAAAAGAACATAATCACAATTTCTCTTGTAAAGTTGGAATAGTTTGGGGAACACTCGATCACACAAAAATAATATAAAACAGTCAAGTTTAAAACAGTGATATTGCATTTATAATGCACAAATTTCCTTTATCTTTATGACTGGCTTCTTGTGGTGAATATAAACATCTAAAGGGCTCAGTGACATTTGGAGAGAGAAAGATATATAGTGCTGTAAACAGGCACACACTGATCGGAGAGGCAAAGTCAGCTGCCCCTAAAGTTTCTACAGTTCTGCACGTTTCAACTCATTTCTCAGGCCTGCTGAGAGCAATTAGGTCCTATAATTGGCCACGATGACTCCGTCGGAAATCTAACACTCAGTTACATACAACTAACTGAAGGGCCAAGATAATGAAGTTGAAAAGTTGATGCTTTTGTTGGTCGACTTTGTGCAAATCATGCTGCTTCAGGTAAGTCCTGTAGAATTGACTAGCATATCCTTTTCCGTGCTGTGAAAAAGAAAGAAAAATACTCTAAGAAAAAGAGGTTTATTTTTGGAGTTTAGAATTGCACTTTATTGTAAAAGAAATAAATACAAGTGAAAACTAGTTGTACCCTCACATCAGCCTTGTGTAGTGTCAAAATATTTTAGCCTTAGTAATCACAGTCATTCTGTTGTTTGGTTTTTGGAAAATGGCAATTTGTACATTTTTATTAATCAGTTTTGAATGAGAAATGTTTGGTTTATATACCAATCACCAAAGACATGGAGAGAACTCTTTAAAATTATCTACAAAACAATCCCTGTTTCACTATTTATGCATGATCAGATTACAGAAAAATGCATAGCCCTTACATCTTTTTTATGTCCTATAATTTTTTAAAGTAAATTTATCCCCTAAAAGGAATCAATTTTCTCTTAAAGAGGTCAATAAAGGCAAAGGGGTGGGGATACTATTGAATTTTGTCCAGTCTCACAAATAAGAGTCTTGACTTATTAAGCAGAATGACCAGATAATATTGTTCTGATTTCATAATCTTAAGTACTTTATTTATTTATAGTGATAAAAGACATTCCTTTCAATTTATACATAATTGTTGTCATATTTAACTATGAAAACAAGGACAGAAATGATATCATCTAGATCAGTATGTGGCACATAATAAGTTGTTCAATTTTTATAAAAATCACATGTATGTATATTTCGTGAAAAATTGAGAACTCTAATATAGAATTTACTAAATTGTTTTAATATGATGAATAGGTTTTTTTTTAAATGAGGTAAGAACATGCTGATCAGTTCAGTCCTCCTCCTCTAGTACTTCAACTTATTTCAAGTAGATTACCTAGTTATCTATTTTTCCCAATTTGTTTCTCTTATTTATTTTTCCTCAAAAAACTCAATTTCTGACCAATGAAACACTTCTTCACTGGTTCAGCATTTAGTAGGCACATCAATTAAAACTGTAATAGTTTGGTACCACACTGACAGGAACTAAAGTGAAAATGAATATTTACACATATTGTACAATAACTAGTATTGAAAGTAATGAAAATATATTTGTTTTGTATCATTAGATGATATCAAGAATCATAAATGGCATCTGAGCTTCATTTACAGTTGCAATATTGGACCACATAGTAGCTATCACAACTTACCTGGTCATAATGCTATGAGAATGTTCTATGAGCAGATAGAAATTTGCCCTTGTAATAGAATTAAATCTTGTTTTTCTATGTCCTTGAATTCAGATTCCCTGTTTCATGATAAACTTTAGTATAAATAATTCAAATATACTGTGTTTATACCAGTCTAAATTGAAAATTGTTCAGTAAATTAGACAGTGCAACCATTTGAATATGTAAAATAAATTAAGGGCAAAAAATTACAGTTACCAAATAACTTATCCAAACTGGTCATGTTGGGAAGTGAAATGGAGAACTATTATTAATTGCATAATATCTTGCCCTTTCCTGGACAACCCAGGAAATATGGTTGCCTACAAACAATATTCTTTTTTTAAAAATAAATTGCACATAACACTTATTGGATGAAGCCTTTTATTTTAGTAGAACAAATCAGAAAATGCCAATTTACACGAAATATTCTTTTCTTAGTTCAAGGACAAAAAAGAAATTCAGGTGTGACTTATACGCCATCTATAAACTAATTTATTATGTGGAAAAAAACCAAATATATTGAAAAGCTTTATCTTAGTATAAATTTAGAAATTAGTTAATTTAGCATTTTAAATCGATAAAATATCTTTTCTAATTAGGTTAAAAATTACTATGCTAAAGACTGTTAACCTGAATGTTTTATGTATGGTTGAATTAATTGGGATACAAAAGCAAAGTATATTATTTCAAATGATTTATAATTACAACACAGAAGTATAGCACATATTGTACTATTTAAAATGTAAGTCTAAGCTTAAAATACGTCTTGTAACTATGGCCTAGAGTTACATGTGTGTTGTTTTTATTTACTTGTTTGAATAACCTTTTAAAAATTTTTCCCCTTTCTACCTATCTTAATTCAGACATGCAAATATGAACAGGACAAACGAAAGAGCTGAGGTTGAAGGTCGGAATAAATACGATTGGGAGTGAAGATTTCCTCCAATTCAGAAGCTAATATCACTCATGTAAAGTATGTTCACACCCAGCATTTGAGGGAGGGGTTGGTTCCACGACTACCCCACAGATGCCAAAATCTATGGATGTTCAAGTCCCCTATATAAAATGGCCCATCGTATTCACATATATAACCTATGCACATCTTTCCATGTGTTTGAAATCATCTCTAGATTACTTACAATATCAAATACAAACTTTACATATCACATTATTCCCATAAATTCAGTGAAGTGGTTGGCGTGTGGCAAATTCATGTTTTGTTGACGGAGCTCAGTGCAATTTATTTTTCTTAATATTTCATTGAACCCAAGGATATGCAGGGCCAGCTGAACTGCCTAAGTGAAAATACTATAATTTTACTAACGTTATAGTCACATCCCATTTACTTCAATACTTTTAGGTGGTGAGTTTAAACATTCAACAATCTTTATTCATTTAGTGTGTTGTGTGATTTAATGTTGTAAAAATAGCAAGCAAATATTTTTCTGTCACGTCCCCATCCCCCAAAAGCAATGTGATTACATATTAGAGCCATTGCCAGAATTATTCCACAGTGTTAAGTAGTATGGCCATTCATTTGCTGATGCATTTCCGTCTACAGAAAATAGGTTAAATACATAGGTTCTATGCTCCTAGTGTATTTGATATATGGTTTGGAATTTTCCAAGCATATTTGGAGAATTCTGGTTTTTTTTCTTTTCATTTCTAATACACTTTTATTTTCTGGCTACTTATTAACTTATGTAGAGAATTGGCCACGTGACCAGAATGAAGGTTTTCTTTTCTGTCAAATCAAAAGGAACAGGAAAGAGATTGTGTTCTTTAATTCTATTCATTTACTGCATTCATTTTTTATAGTGAGTTATGCAAATGTTATATGTAAGACATTGATCTATAATGTCTGAACTACCAGCCAGGTGCGGTAGCTCACACCTGTAATCCCAGCACTCTGGGAGGCCAAGGAGGGTGGATTGCCAGAGCTCACATATTTGAGACCAGCTTGAGCAAGTGTGAGACCCCATCTTTGAAAATTAACCGGGCATTGTGGCAGGCAACTGTGTACCCAGCTACTTGGGAAGGCTGAGACAAGAGAATCGCTGAAGCCCAAGAGTTTGAGCTTGCTGTGAGCTCTGATACCAAGGCATTCTACTAAGGGTGACAAAGTGAGACTCTGTCTCAAAATAAATAAATAAATATTAAAATAAATAAATTAATAAATATAATGTCTGAACTCCAGATTTAAAAAAGAACTCTTAATGGAAGAGAGATTCTCGAATATCTACCTTCTTATATTTTAACATGTATGTAATTTTTAGTGACAGTTTCATGGTGTTTATTTTTCTTTGTATAATGGAATCTTGTTGCCTTTTTATAATTTACAAAGTATGATATCAAACTGTGGTAAAAATTAAACACTTAAATAAATTAAAAATTTAAGATATTAAACTGATTAATGACTTAAAAATAACTGAAACAAAAATAACAAAAACAAATGTAAAATGATCAACACTGATATACTATTTATACCACATAATGCATGGTGAAAAATAATTTTGTATAATACATTAAAGTGACAATTTAATAACTTGAATATTCACACTGCCATATTTGCATAGCAGGAAACAACATACCCTTTGTACTTTATGACAGTATAAATCTCAGCAGCTAAAACAATAAATTAAGCTTGTGAAATAATCTAATAATATATTTCTGCAACTAAAAAAGATATTCTTCAAAAATCTTAGATGATTGAGACTCTCAATAACAGTGAAAAATTTCCAGAAGCTGAGAAGAGTGCCCTAGTCTGGAGTTCACTCAAGTGCTTAATAAGCTTCACCGTCAGGACACTTCTTTATATATAAAGTGAATTTGTCATGTAAGAATTTGAACCCCAAACCCCCCATGTAAGTCAAAAACACCTGATCTCTATTCTCTGTGTAAAAGCACATCATAAACCTAAAGATAGTTTAAAAGTAAGCCTCCATTAGAAATTTGTCCAGTTGAATAATGTGTTCTTTCAACTTTCCTCTGTTATATTCTGGAATCACTTTTGAGGATTCCCTTTAACATCTTTTTAATGTTTTAAGTGTTTGTTTAACCCTGTATCCAGTAATCAACATAAGAGTGTTAACTATTAAAAGAGGGTACCAGGAATTCGAGATCAGTCTAAGCAAAGGCCAGATCTTAGCAAGACCCGATCTCTACAAAAAAAAAAAAAAAGAATTAAATTTAGTTGGGCATGTTGGTACACACCTGTAGTCCTATTTGGGAAGGAAGTTGAAGCCATAGGATTGCTTGAACCCAGGAATTTGAGGTTACAGAGAGACTAAATTAACCATGCCACTGTTCTTGGACTGAGTAACAGAGACAGAGTGAGACCCTGTCTCTAAAGAAAAAAAGGAACTGTTTGATTTGTCCTGTACCTTTGATTTGAACGTTTAATTTGTGTTTATTTTTCAAAATATAGTTGTATTATTTAGATAGTAAATAATGTTTTTCTCCTCACCAAAAAAAAAAAAAAATACAAATAGATTTTAAATTAACATATTTAGAAATATATATAATAATAAAACCTGATTACATGCTGTGATTAATTATGGATTATAAAAAGACTGAAAGTCTCCTGTCAGGATCAAGTATAGTCTTTGTGGAATAATACTGTTTCAGTGCAGCTTAAACTTGAATTCTTTAATTCATAAGGTTCGTTTTTACTTATCCTAGTTTAACAACATTAAAGATTATAGAACAAATGTGAAGAATGTGAGTTTGTTAGGAGAAGGTGTTATAGTAATATCTAATATATGTAACCTTAACTAGTCTTTTAGAAAGGGCCCCGTGGGAAACAAACGAATCAAGTATAGACTGCGAATGTACAGAATATGTAGTCAATTCTACTTTTTTTTTTTTTTTTTGGCAGTTTTTGGCTGGGGCTGGGTTTGAACCCACCACCTCCAGCATATGGGGCTGGCACCCTACTCCTTTGAGCCACAGGCGCCACCCCCTACTGTTTATTTTTAGTTTAGTCTCTATGTGTAACCAGTGCTTATATTAGCTGATAATTAACATTTATTAAAATAAAATTTGAATCCATGAATATTGAAAAAAATAAGAAAATTAGGCAAGGTAGTTCTATGAAATAGAAATGTACATCAATGAATGGCTGAGTTAAATGACTCGTTTCTAAGAGAGGAGAGAAGCAGACTGCCCGCACCATTCTCTTCATAGACACTGTAGCTCTAGCAACCCTGACACCATTGAAGCTCGGCCATCACTCCTAAGATTCTTACATTACCCTTGTGATGCAGAGACTATGTACTGATTTCAGGCTAGGGATTGGGCTCATTTTCTCACCTACCAGGGTGTGTGCAATGAAGAAATTTATTTCATAATATGTAAGGTACCCTCCAGATCAAGTAGAGTTGATATACTTTGCAAAGCCTTATCTTTTTACTTCCAGTGAAAATTTCACATCAAATATCATTTGGTGTTCATTTTTAAACTAAATTTCATTGCTATGAAAACGAATTGGCCTTAAAGATAGAGGATTCTATTTGTGCACAATAGTAGTCCACAAATAAAATGCTATGCCACTACCCTTACATAGAGCTGTGTGAGAAAATGAGTCGCCTGAAACATCACAGATTGTTTTCAGAGAGAGGATTAGTTAGATGCTTAGAAACTTCTCCATATGTGTGTGTTTGTTTGC
>NW_003852578.1:1269920-1321818 GCF_000181295.1 Otolemur garnettii
AAATATCACAAAAAACAGTGACAGTGTATTTGCTCCTTTAGACAATACACTTTGAATGTTACCAGAGTTGATTTGAGCAAGATGTCTAAAAACACAATATGTTATAAAAACATTTATAACACTTTTAACTAAAATACAAGAATTTTCAGTATTTTAAAGATCTGTTTTTTAAACTTTAAAAACATTAAACATTTAAATTGAAACATCTGTTTAAAAAAAACTAAGACAATGTACTTGCATAAAATTTTGTAGAATGACATGATCTTCAAATTAATCTAAAAATCTTAAAAATTGCATCTTAAAATCTTAATAAATTTTTTCTGCGGGGGAAAGTAACAGGATGCAAGCCTTCTCAAGGCACTTTGGTTGCTTTACCAAGCCTTCTTTGACAAACAAAACCCTTCTGCCTATTCAGTATCTTAAAGTTTGGAGACAATTATTTTTTATTGCTCTGACCTTACTTGGGCTTATATTTAGGAAATGTAAATCTAACATGTATTTTCCCCCATATTTTTATTTTTAATATCATTGAAAAATTTTCTAGAATTCTTCATCATAATCCACTACCATAAAATTGTTATTTGTTCCAGAGATATTTGAAAATAGCATCCTTTATATTAGTAATAAAGAAGAGTCCTTGAAATTTCTTTTAAAGACATTTCACTAAATTATATCTTAATTTAACAAAGGATATTTACATTTAAGTTAAGACAAATTTCAGTATTTTCTGTATCTGAAATTCCAATACATAAATTCCTTTACAAAATAAATGGTTCTCTTTCTCTGTGAGAATTATGGAGCTGATACTATCTGCTGACATTTAGACACTTATTTTTCAAATGGTTTCCGTCAGAACAACAACATAAGAAGATTAAATTAGTAATTAGCATTAATTTTCAAAGAGAAGGCATGAAAAATGGCTGAAAGCTTGGTCGTTCTGTAGATATAGGAATGTTGCATGTATATAGACCTATTTGCACCAAGCATCGGTGTATCACAGTTTTCACCCCTACTACTAGTGATGCTCACGTTATCTTTCATATAAAAACTAAGGATAAATTTCAGTAACGTAAGATTGAAAAAAACATACAGAAAATAAATAAGATCTCAAGAATGTACAAGCAAAGGCCACACATAATCTCTAAAAAATTGGAACTAACATAAGTGCACAGAGAGAATCAAACTTACTGGAAATAACGCAAGGGGGAAACAGTGTGGGGGAAAACCCACCTAATAGATACAATGAACACTAAGTGGGTGATGGGCACATTTTATAGCTTTACTCAAACCATGTATCAAAAACATCTGCACCCTCTTAATAGTTTCAAATAAAGATAAACAAATGAATAGTTTTTTTTCTTTTGGCTGTGGCCAGCTTTGAACCTGCCACCTCCGGTATATGGGGCTGGTGCCTACTCCTTTAAGCCACAGGTGCCACCCACAAATGAATAATTTTTAAAAGACATTAAAACTGTATGGCCTTGAATCTAATTTATTAACTACAAATAGACTATTTAAACAGGGGTAAGATTTCAAAATAATTTAACCATAACCTTAGAGAATTAAGCAGTAAAAATCTTCTGGATTGGTAAATAGAATATTTACAAAGTCCATTCAGGCATATATCAAATAAAGACATACAACACACCCAACTTAGAAATAGTGTGTAAATATCTGGCTATGTATTTAATATACTTGGTGATCTGATGTCCACTAACATAATTCAGTTACTTCTGTATCAAGGCAAATAGCAGGGCAGAAAGTAGGCAGGGCAGAATCAGCGAGGTGAAAAATGCTGTCACATTCAAAACTGCCCACAGAGGGAGTCTGTAGGTAAAGTGTAAGACACCCTTACGCTACAGCAGGTTAGGAACCCTTGGACTACAGGTTTTGATAACCTTCAAACTGGGTTGCCAGATAAAATACAGGGGTCCCAGTAACACTATAATGTCACGTAAACAATGAATAATTCATTAGTACACATATGACCCCATGTAATATTTGGATGTTCTGTATTTTTCTTTGTTACACTTGGCATAATGTCCTTAAGGCATCTGCTTCATGACAGCAGAGATGATCCTACTTACCACTAAAGAAGAAAGATGTTGAGCTGTCTTTTACTTATTTTGTAAGACTAATTTATTACATAACATAATAAATACATAATTTTCTACATGTTTCCACCAAAGCTATTTAAAATTGAGGTATCAGAGTAGAAAAGGAGATAAAGAATAAAAATCCAGTTATCTGGATAAAATTTATATTTAATGACTAATTGCCTGATTATCATACATGAACAAAATCTTAATTGTGGTTTAATTTTTTCGTTTATATTATGATCAAATTTTATCCCTGGGTTTTGAATGGAATCTTTGTTTTTGTGAGATACATATAAAATATTAAATAAAATATTCTTTCTTCTTTGCATGATAAACATAATTTTTAATCACCGTTTCGAAAATCCTAGCTTAGGTACATATTTTAGTTTTAGTTATATCCTAAAAACTCATTAAGCTACCTTCTTTTCCCCCTTGCAATTTAATCTGTTATCAGATAATTAGAGATTTGAAAACTGATGGAAAATGAATTAAATTAGCTTTAAAAATGCACATAAATGCTAAATTGTTAAAATAAGATTATATCATGCTTATTAAAGAATGAAATTCATTTTAATTATGTTCTAATTAGATGCTAAGATTTAGATCCTTAAATAGGTACATTACTTTCCATAACTTCAAACTTTATGTTCAATTAGGGTTCATATCAATTATTATAAATAATTAACTACACGGCAAAGTAAAAAATTGTTTTTATGCTTAAAAACTATTCAAGGTATCACAATAAATTCAGATAGAACTTGAAATTTTAAACTATCTAACTTTGTTGAGTAAAAGATTCTGGTTAAACAGTATTGATAATGTATATTTACATATAAAAAATCTGTGTCAATATTAAAGTATCCCAAATACACAAATAAATATGCCTGCCTATCTCACAGAATTTTTGCAAAATGATTAACATTTTGCAACTTAAAAAAATCATCTGAGTTACCTATTACTTGTTACAATGTCACAAAACAAACACTTTCATAAACTGAATGAGAGTTAGGCGATAATGACAATGAAGAAGAATACCATGTACTTAAAAATTGTTACACGGAAACTTCAGAAACTTAAAGGCAAGTCAGATAAATTTCTGCTGCCTTAGTGATCCAGTACTATTAACAACCTCCTGTCCATAGGCACATATTCCCAACAGCTCCTCTTCATATTTATGTTTAAAGTTACCTTCTGTTGGGGGCGGCGCTTCTGTCTCAGTGGGCAGGGCGCTGGCCCCATATACCAAGGGTGGTGGGTTCAAACCAGGCCCCAGCCAAACTGCAAACAAAAAATAGCAGGGCACTGTGGCAGGCGCCTGTAGTCCCAGCTACTCCAGAGCCTGAGACCAGAGAATCACCTAAGCCCAGGAGCTGGAGGTTGCTGTGAGCTGTGATGCCAATGGCACTCTACCAACGGCGATAAAGTGAGACTATGTCTCAAAAAACGAAACAAACAAAAAACACCTCAAAATTACCTTCTATTTACTTAATGTTACATATGTATTTGTAAATGATATTTGAGCAACAGTTGTAAGGAAATAGATTGGTGAAATTAGTGAAACATGAGGTTTAAGGAGTTGTGAAAGAGAAACTGATGTATCAGAAAGAAGAATAAAAGAACTAGCATAGTTAAGGCCAGAATAAAAACATAAAAATCAAGGAAATTTTAATAAAGTCCAGAATACATTATTTAAGACTAGAAATAGTCAGCTGTTTTCTATTTTTCATTTGAATTTTTTTTCACATTCAGAGACTATTGTAATTTTATTATTTATCTAAGTCAAACTAGATGCCTAGACAACTATTTAAAGCAGAAGAAAATGTAGCTTACCTATTTTAAATTTGAATTATTTATTGATTCATTGGTATAGTCTATATGCAGCATTTATGGGTGTCGACTTTGCTCCAGACAGTTCTGGAACACAGGACTTTAAAACGAAGGCACATAGATTATTTTCTAAAAGATTTTATAGAACAATGGACTAACAATTGTTTCACAAAATATTTTTAAGACAGCAATTATGTATAAGAATCTATAATAAGTTACAGGAAGAGAGTATATACCTCTGTCTGGGAAGCCTTCTCATTAAAGGTAAAATGAGTTGCATCTTGATTGATTAGTAGGAGATGGCCATGCAATGCCGACCAGAGTGGTTTTGTAGAAGAGCGAGCATTCCAGAAGGAGGACTGAATGTGTAACTGTAGTCAGGCTTGAGAAAAATGGGATACTGAGAAGCTGGAAATCATTAAATGGCATGAAGCAGAAAATGTAGGCAGGGCTAAAATACAAAGTACGGGTAAGTACGAACTTAACTGTGGCTGCAAGAAAGAGGCTCTATAACACTTTAAGAAGAATATTAGAGTCACATGTCTTAGACAAATATCCTAATGAGTTAACATCAGAAGTCGGATGGAAAGGTGGATGGGTGCTCATTGATTTTGGTAAATTAGGCCGAAAAGATGGGATTTGGAAAACACAAAAGCAAAGTTATGTGCGACTTTTCTCAGTGCTCAGAAGAAAATCTAGGGTTCATGTTTCACATATCTGGAAGTAGTCTATGTTAGATCACAATGAGTCTTCAATTGTCAACAAAAATTCTGCATTCAAAAAGACTGCCGCAGTGTTTTTTTATTGAGTCTATGTGCAATTGTGAAAGGGTGGAAGTAGTGGAGCTGGTCAAAGAAAGGATTCTAGGCCACTGTCTCCAGCCTCAGACAGTGTCCCTAGTGAGGAAAGCCAGGAACCTACAGAAGAGCGCTGGAGTTTTTTTTTTTTCCCCATAATATTTAGTGAAGAAAAAAATCCAGCAGATAATGATCACAGACTAATATTAAATTCACTTTATAACTGTTAGACTGATTTTTTTTTAAATAAAAGACTGATTTCCAAGTAATCTTACCCTAGGAAAATCTGGTCTGCAACTCACAAAATTAGTGAAGACACAGAGAGAATTTTAATGATAGTGTTGCCTGCCGGAATCTCTCTCTGCCAGGTCCTTGGTCTCAGAGATTCAAAGAATTAATCCATGGACCACAGGGAGTAAGTGACAGGAAAGGTTTTACTGATAGATGAGAAAGATAAGGCCTCTGACACAGCAGAGAGGATCTGGAGTGGGGAGCCAGCCCATTTGGGCCTTCTGTCTAGGGCAGCGGTTCTCAGCCACCCCTCTGTAACAATGAAAATACATCGCAACATTAGGAAGGTTGAGAACCACTGGTCTAGGGGATTATATGTAGGTTTTCTCATCCTGCAGGATGGGGATTTGGGGGGAGATAAAATTTATGTGTGGAATATGTCACAATCAACCAGGGACCCTTGGGCAAGACTTCATTTTAAAACTGCTCCTGTGTAGAAGTGCGGTCTTGTTAGGGATGTGTTCTCAGCTCTGGAAGTGACAGCTCAGATGGATCATTGGTCAGACTGGTTTTTATGAGCCTGTTTTGGTCCAGAGAATGTGATCTGTGTTTAAGCTGGTCTATGAGCCTGCTTGGGTCTAACTAATGGGCTGTGAGCCTGTCCAGCCCTGAGCAAGGGAACCCTGTGTCATCAATAGCATTTGAAATAATACAATTCCAAGGGATTAAAAGTCATATACACTTAATCAAATCTTTTTTATGCAAAAATAACCTCTGCTAGAATTCCATCTGCTAGTGTATTTAGTTATTAACTTTCCTCATGTTTACTTTTTGCTTTCACAAATCTTAACTTAAAAAAAGAATGTACATGGCTTTTCACACTGCTTCACAAGAATACTAATACAGAATGATCATACATACTTTGGGATCTTCATTTTCCATTCTACTGAAATGTACTCTCAAGTTTTCCTAATGGGTATAAGTTTTGTAATAAAAATCGCCTCCCTGACAGCACATGAATTTTATCATCACCATCATCATTATTATGGATGTAATCTTTTCTCAGTCACTCAGTGAGAACTATACTTGGTAACTACTTTCTTTACCTTTTATTCCTGCATTTATCTTTCTAATCCTATTTCTTCCTTAAAATTTCTGGAATGCTAATCTCTTCATTTTCATCTCCACCAGAAACATTCTCATTCGGGCCTACTGCCAGAATGCTTGACAACTGCAAAAATACTCTAACAGTAAAAGAAAAACACAACCTTAAACAACAAATCCTTGCTATGTTCCTTCTGAAGAGTGTGGAATTTCTTAAGCCTGGGATTCAAGTAGTGAATGGATTACTAAATCCCCCTCTGGAATTAGTCTCAAAAAGCATGACTCTCCTTCACTAGCTATAAAATCATGGAGCAAGCTACTAGGTATTTCTTTTTCTTAGTTTTATAATCTATAAGTTGGGTGCAATAAGCGTACCTACTTCATTTGGTAACATTTAAAATGATTCATATGTGAGAATTGCATAGACTAGGTCCAGGTATATAATAAACATTCAATAATTGTTAGCAACTTAGTATTATTGGTATAATGATACAATAATAATACATTATGTATTGTATTATGTATTATATATTATGATACATGTATCTAAAATTTAACTTTCAAACCCTAACTTTCATTACACCTCTAGATTTATTTGATAAGTTTAGCAATTTATAATATTCACTTCTTCTTACTTATTACTTGTGCTCTAACTCTGCACTTGTGTTCATGCAACTCCCTACTCCTAGGATGTCCTTTAACTCTATACGATATAGGAAGCAGCACATTATATTTGATGATTAAAACCATACAGACAGTGCTTGAATAATGGCCCCAAACTGAGTTCTATAAATCCTTCCTTGATTACACTGTAAGAGATCTTTCCCAAGGTAACTAAGGACATTTTATAATAGTAAAGTAAATATCACATTCTTTTTTCAATGAGATGAGAAATTTAAAACAACATAAAATTATTACAAACTAGTACATTTCAGGAGGGGAAAGACTTAATTGCACGTAACTACAGCAACTTCATTACATGCATATCAAATTAAATAATTGCTTCAAAATATCATTTCTTCCCATGCTAGAAACATTATTAAATGTTACAGTATTATACTGTAAACAATGCAAAATGTTTATTTTCATATGAAAAATGAACACAAGAAGAAATGAGAATATTATGATTTTGAGATGAAATTGGACCCTGGGATTTAGTTGTTATGTCTCTTGTTATTCAGGCAAAACAGTGACATAGATGCAATTCGTGAGGAAGACAGAAAACACCCAGCATCCTAAAATCAACAAGGCTACACAGACAGCCTCTGGAATAAGCCAAAAGCAGAAACTAGAGTGGGGACAGTTTCTTAGCTGTTTATCAAATGGGTTCAAGACATCGTTTGTCACTTCTACCTTGCTTTGAAAGACAAAGGTACAAAAATATAAATAAAAAGCTGAGAGAATCAGTTTTATCAGTTAAGATTTTACGGAAGAACAAAGGAAGCCAAAACAATCTTTGGACTTCTATGTACTCAAATACTGATCTTTGACAGACATACATATCTTTTGTGCATCTTACAGAAAAAAACATGTTTTCCCTGCTAACAGACTGTTTTCAATTACTTCAATGATTTTAGGGCATCAGTGTCTCTTACATGAGAATATCCGAACTCTTTGAGGTAACACTACTAATATTCTGTCTAAATCCAGAATTTACATAAATGGGCCAAGTACAATTGTCTAAATATAGTGAGTCAAATTGTATATGGACTTTAATTCGCTATCACTTTTTAAATTGTTTGGCCCAAGAAAATAGACATCCTTTGTTCCCCCACTATCATCAAATTTAATATGCCACACTTCCTACATTGGAATAAAAAGCTATAGCTTAAAAAATGAGTACTAATCTCAGATTATTTTTACAATTTGTTGTACATCATCAAGTATCTCCATTCATTATAAATATACAAGTTAAAGAAAATAATGGGAATATGAAGTTCTAAAGGTTAAAATCATGTGCTGTGACTAATATCATCATAAAAAAACTGTAAACTTCACTGGGCATTACACGTTTGATTCTATATTATCTGTTATATTGATTTAATGAATGGGAAAAATTTAGGGATCCTGTACTTTTAAAACAGAAACTGTGTCCTAGAATATGTATACTGCAGATGTAAAATCGTTACTTATTGTGAAAAGAACATTTAGAGTCTGATTTTTCTCTGAGAATAAAAAAAGGCATAATTAATTCTATTTAAGCCCAGAATTGTAATTTTGACCACAGTCAGACTGATGTCATTGTTGCCATTTTAATTGAATATATGGTTGCCTTGAACACTTAATGAGTGCTATATGGTTGCCTTGAACACTTAATGAGTGCTTCCTTTGAGCCGGGCACTCACAACTTTACACATGTTAAATAATTCAGTCTCCACAATGAGGCTCTGAGCATCTATTTCACAGATGAGGATAAACAAGAAACAGGAAGGTTAATGAAATTACAGTGGCTGCACTGCTAGTAATTGACTGGATCTGTATTTGAAACCTGGCTGAGTGGCCCCAGAATGGATACTCCTAACTTCCCTGTTTCAATTCTTTCATAGGAGAACCTGTACAGAGATTGCTCTTGTAAATTCATAGTTATGAGTCCAAAGGAAGTAAATGCATACTTTTGAGGACAAAATATAAAATGGCATCTTCTAAAATTAGAAGTTCCAAGTTACAATAAAGTCAACATGGGTAATTGTGTGATGTTTTGGAAAACCTATTTTGAAGCAGTAAGACTAGAGTGTTTTTCAAGGGTCTATTTCCTAAGGATACCACAACCAAACCACGTGAGTAGGGTTTTTTGTAGATACATTTTAAAGAAAGTTGAAAACTTTTCACTTGTGCCCAAAGTTGGTATGTTCATTTCTAAAACATTATTTCCAAGGACGTAGTTGGAAATAGTGGTAGTAGTAGTAGTTTGCATGAGGTTTCTGGGAGGAAAGAAGGACACTGCAATTAAAAATGCTTTTCATGTCTCTAGGATGACACAGAGCAGGTAAAAGACACTGAGATGACCTGGCCTGAGTGTTTTATTTATATTTTTTTATTATTATTATTATTTGTGAGACAGAGTCTCACTCTATTGCTCTCAGTAGAGTGCCGTGGCGTCACACAGCTCACAGCAACCTCCAACTCCTGGGCTTAGGTGATTCTCTTGCCTCAGCCTCCAGATTAGCTGGAACTACAGGCACCCACCACCGTGCCCAGCTATTTTGCGGTTGCAGTTGTCATTGTTGCTTGGCAGGCCTGGGCTGGGCTCGAACCCGCCAGCTTCAGTGTATGTGGCTGGTGCCCTGGTCACTGAGCTAGGGGCACCAAGCCTGGTCTGAGTATTTTAATCTGTGCAGACCACTTACATTGAATAAGGATGCACTATGAATCATCGCCAGTAATTAACTTGATCTAATTTCCTTTACATTCTCGACCCAAATTCTGATAATATTTTTATTTATCCACTAGAGATTTCTAAGGAGTATTTGAGTTTATCAATATTTTGGCATTTAATATTATGATATCAATCTTTTTAACCCATCAGTTTCTGATGAGTTCCTGTGCCGTAAGAATTTTCCAATACTCCAGACCTTAAGAACATTCTAGTTCTAGACAAAAGAAAACTGAAGACCACTGTAACTGGAATTCACTTCTTGAATGTGGGTCACACTGTTCTTGTCAGTAGCTTGGAAAGACTGCCTAACACAGCTGGTTAAAAAGTTTTAGACAAGTTTAAACTATTCTGGTGCTCCTTTACAACAAATAATAGTGCTATAAGTAATAAGACTTGTTCGTAGCCTTCAGAAATTAGAGAAGATTATAAGTTAAATGTGAAGAATTTCAAAGCATTAGAACAAAGGACATAGACTGAAAATTAACTTCAATACAGTAAGATATGACTGTTGTAGCTATTTTAAATGTTTTTTTAAAGAGAAAATGTATTAACACACTTTTTATAAGCATTCTAAAAACAATTTCTATGAAAATTGCTACAAAGGGAGAAACTTATCAAGGATTATATTACTGTAATAATGGTGAGAGATGAAAATTATTCAGTGTCAAAGCATTTCCTAAAAATAATTCTAACAAAAGTCTAAATTATAAAGTAAATTATCTTTTACAATCATTTCAAAATGAGTCAATATTGTGTTGTTATAATTTGAAAAATAATTATCTCTATACCATTCCATAATAGAAGCATAGATTTCCCAAATCCTTAGCCTAATTCAAGCTCTAAGGAGTTAGAATTCACTATCATATGTCAAAAAAAGACATTTATACACTGTCCAATACCAAAGAATCCTTTTGCATATAGAAAATTATGTATATTTACATAATTTTATAAAATACTAATATTATTTGATTCCAAAATTATTGGAATGGAATCTACTCATGTCTATAAAATAGGAACTTAATGTGTAGCTACTTCTGTTATTAAATTTAGCATTAATACTCAGCTAATACAATTCCCTATTTAATTATTGTCCCATTCATTTTATTTTTCGCCAAAATTTCAACCTAAAATGTAATGATCAAATATGCCATATGTGGCCTGATAGCATGAGACTTGCCTTTGAATCATATTTTATTTTAATTTAATTGCAAGCCATTTCAGACTAGCTGACCCTATGGAATTGTCCTTAATTTCAACTGAGAAAAATATGATACCTAAGGTGGACAATTCTCATTGTAAGAGACATAAATCAACTTGGTAAAGACTCAATATTTGAAAAAGTAAGATATTTTAAATATCTTATGATATGATATGATATGAACACTCACCTGTATTCATTCTATGAACTATTATTTTATATAATATAAAGCTCTGTACCTTCAAGTTACGAATGCATATTTTAATAAACAAAATTTATTGCATATGTATACAATGTATTTGACAATTTTGTACTTAGTTCTTACACTTTATACATCTCTCCAAATATTTCCAAAATTGCAATTTCTTAATTTTCTTCCTGGGCATTTTACTCTCCATTACACCTCAATGTCTGAGGTGAGAAAAATAGCCTTCAGGGTATCAAGTTTTCTCCTCTTCAAAAATCCAAAGGGGGAAAAAATATTCCAAAGACAGAGGAGTCGTCCACAAGGAATAGAAAAGGAGGGAAATATATAAAACTGAGGCTTTCTCAATTGCCTGCCTTTGTCCTCAAGTAAGTTTCCTGAGATACTAAAGTCAAACTGTCTTGTCCACTAGACAGATTACCAAGAAATGTTTTGGTCACTGATTATACAAGTGTGTTCATTTTGTTAAAATTTCTTGCATTGCATAGATACATGATTTTTATATTTTCTGTATGCATATTATACCTTGATAAAAATTTTAAAGAAAAAAATAAAAAATTGTTGCTATCTGTAAACCTTATTTCAATCATAAACCAAAGCAACTGTAAATGTAACTGGAATTTATGAGAACATTATAGAAATTTAAGCAATAACCAATGACAATAAGAAAACTCAATTTAAGAAGAAATATTATTCTTGTGATTATGTTACAAAGAAACTTTGGCATTATTAAAGTTATGGTGAAATATTAATGGATCAAATACGATCTCTGGATTTGTTTTAAAATATCTGAATAAAGGAACAGTTGTGATAATATTTAGATGAAACAAACTTGGCGAAGAGTTGATTGTTTAAGCTGAGTGGTAGAATGGAAAACTCAGTCTACTTATCTCTCTACTTTTGTATATGTTTGAAATTATTTGCCATTTTAAAAATGTTTAAAATTTAACTTAGTAGAACTCTATAGATTCTATATGATAGTGCGTCCCCCCTTACCATTGTTCTTAACAAAAAGATTGAAGTAAAGCATCAGGATATAGCAACCAAACATATCAAGATTTCCTGACCTCCGCTGTCATCTTATGATGTGCAATTTTAAAGAAAATAAGCCTCAAAACTGCACTATTAGTGACTAAAAATGGAATTAGTTCTGGAATGACTCTTATTAACAGTGCAAATAATGTGCAAAGATTTTATACTAATTTTTCAGATCAGTTTCTCGGTTTTCTATAAATTTTTTGAGCATACATACAATGTATGACAACTCTCCAACTATTACATTAACTCTCATATCGCTGGAACTATTCCCACCACCATTTAGATTAAACCTACACGTGAAACATTTAAGCTTATAGATACAATCAGGGATTAAGTCCCCAAGATCACTTCATCAGGTCTATTTTGTCTATGGGCCCCCTTATTGACTCAGAACTTGTCTACTGTGTGCTGCACTTTAAGACACAAACCCAATGATATGTTTAATTTCATGTAAAATAACTCCTTATCTTGACTGTTTCCTTATCCAGTGCAATTAAAAATTTAACCCAGAGAATACACATTTAACACTGGTTTTATTTATGTACTACTTCTATCTATGCTTAAGTCTTTGTAAAGTAACTTTGTTTTAAATTATGACAAAATACTTAAAAATATAAAAACTAAATACAGTTGAAACTATCTAATTTTCAACCCAGGAATAGTTACTGGCATATACTGGGTGGCCATAAAGTTCATGGCAGTTCAAACTTTAGGGACATCCTGTATATGAGCCTTATAACACTGGGCGATAAACTAAAGGCATATTTTTAAGTCTACATAAAATATATGATAATTAAATATCCAACACAGGTAATATTGGAATCTAGAGTAAGATTCTGGCTAATGCCAATCTTAAAATGGGTAAGAAGTCCTACCGACTACACCATTTTTACTGTCAGTTAAAGATAATGTCTTACTAATAATACACAAACACCAGATCCAGAAGCCTAGTGCTTCTACAGTGCTATGGTTACTTTATGCCTTGGTTAATTTTGTAAATTAGCTATTGTAAAATGTCCTCAAAAAGTACAACCCGTACCTTAAAAAATAAAGGAATAGACTAAGATGGATTGGATCATGCATTTGTTTCTCAACAAGCACCGTACTGTCACCTTATAGCTTCAGACAATGAAGGAGCTATTAGTTAAATAAATTTACTCTTGCATTATATACATGCACATAATCATGGTCTGTTATTTCTCTGGTAATTGACGGCTATTTAAGAAAGTTAAATTTAGTTTATTAAAAATATAATACTTCTGTATAAGATGTATATGTGTGTGTATGTATCCATACTACTGAATCATGAAACTGGAACCTTAAAAATGTATTTATAATCAACTGTTGTGCTCAATGACTTAAAGTTATTGATCATTTAGAGTAACACTCTATGTACATGTATAGAAATGTTACCAAAATTAAGTTTAAGTATAATCTCTTCAATCTGTACAGTTAAAAGAAATATATCTCCAAGAGAACCAATATTGGTGAGAGCGTTGCCATTTAACATCATAATCTGTGTGTCTACATGTAGATACCTGCATACATACATACATATGATATCTTAAAATATGTGAGTTACGGAATCTGAGTTAAAACCCTGACTTTCACCTGCAAAATTTCTAGGTTACAATTTGTTTCTATTCTGGTCTTTTGATCTAATTACATTCTGAAATTCAATGTTTTCAAGTATTTTCTCCCCCTAAGGTGAAGCTGAAGTAGGCCAAGCTTTGTAGTGACTAGAAAGTCTTATAGGCCTTCAATATAAAACTCTGAAGATTTTTTTACACTGTAGGAAACATCAAAATGACTTACATTCCACTGAATTTAGTCTTCATTTAATAATATCATTTAATCTTGAACAATAAATCTCGTGGTCTGAAACAGTTTCCAAACTATCTAAGTGATGCTATCTAATTTTTATTGAAAGGATTTCAGAAGATATGCATTTACCCAAAAAAGTCTGGCACATTGATTACTGAATAATGTTTAATGATGTTTATAGGTAATGAATGTGTGAATTCCAGACTTATTTAACAATATCTTTAAAATTTAATGCACTTAAATTTTGACTCATCAATCTTCAGTATGATGAAGCTGGAAAAAATTCCAAAGTAGATGTTCCTTTTCATTGAATAATTGTATTTATTTATATGAATTGATTATCTTCTTTTGTTAGGCTCAACTGATGGGCAAATGCTTACATGGGTTTACCTCCAATGTACAAAATAAGAAAGGAATGAAATGATCTGTAATATAAAATGAGGTACGTAAATAATATTAATATGATAAATGTTAATTCAATAAAGTTCAATGTTTGCATGAGATAAACTACTATAAATAACACAGTAAGGTTTTTATTAAAGAATTGTAAAATAGTGAATAAACATATAAATAATTATTATCAATTAAGTTTTTTCTATATATCTTTAAATGACAATATTTATATAGGAATAAATCTGTGAACTAGAGAATTTAACTAATAACATGCAAATAGATAAATACTACATGAAAATTAAATATAAAAAAGTGTCTAAACCAGACGGAAATACACATCTATTAGCTATGTAAGAAGGTAAAAGATAAGAGCTAATATGTGAATTTTTCAGTAAATAAAATTTGTGAAAGAATGATGGTCTTGAAGACCAGAAAGAAAGAGAGTAGTTAAGATTCTAAGGCAGTTTAAAAAATAAGTAATTTAACTCTTCCTTAGTGTCTGAAATAAATTCTTTGAACAAATCAAAGGAAGTGTAAAATTTCAAAATATCATAAAACTCCATCGTATTTTATAAAACACCCTAGACAAGTACATTTCAATGTCTTGATTTAGTTGACATTCTTCAACTTATCCTCAGAAAAGCCTATACAGACTCGCCTGAGAGGAAAACGACTAATTTAAAACACTTAATAAATTAGAAGAAAAGAAGAGAGTTTGTTGGAGATATCAAAAAAACTTTCTCAGTGCAGACTTGTGTGTAAATGAATGAATGAATTATTAGAGCATTAAAGAAAATCTGAGTGCTTTTAAAATGCTTGTTCATCCATAGATTAATTTTTTTACATAGTTATTTAGCATTTATACTATGCACAGTTGGGTAGGGAATCTAAATCTGCCAAATGTGTGTGTAACTGCATTGAGGAAAAGAGCATAGTAGAGCAGAAGCAGATTTCAGCAACATTAATTAATAATGGTGAGAAAGCATATGCAAAATATAGTACTTACTAATAGTTATGTAAATCTTGTTTTTAGAACATGAAGTTTCAAGTAAACTACAGTCACAAAATTAAAATAAAGCCAATTCAACTTGATGTCATATTAAAATAGTACCTTATATATTGCAAAGAATTGTAAAGATAGTAAGAATATTAGTTAAAAAAATAATGAAAATATTCTTTAACAAAGGAATTTTAAATTCTGTAGATATTAAGTAGCTCCAAACTACCCAAAGTCACAAACTTTAAAAGTCCTGAGATAAGCATTGATGTCTGTTAAGTCAAAGGTGATCTACCTACAGAAGTGGCCAGGTGTATGGCTATAAAATGAGTTGCTGTTTCATTATCTGCCCCTTGGAAGGAGTTTTCACACTTTTCATTTTCAATTTTACTATTTGAGAGAGACCACCACACAACAACTAAAGAAGAGAAAATATTATGATATCTTATATATCTAGAGGTATAAGGACATTCCATTCTATTGTTTGACCAGTTAGTTAACTGGAGTAATTACATAACCAATGAGTAGACTACTGTTTTGCAAAAATTCAGTAAGTGCAATAAAATAATGTAACAAAAATTAATATAAAATAAGTAACATAAAATTCAGACATCTATAGAATGTGAACAGGGTTTTGTTTTCTTTTTCTGATATGTCATAATTCCTTTCTTTCTCACAGAGTTGAAATAAATAAACTATTTTGATAATGAGAGATTTACTCATAGTTCCTGAATAAAGGAACTTCATGTAAAAATAGAACTTAATGGTTCTGAGACCTGAACTTTGCCACAAAGAAAAAGTGAAACAAGTAGGTTGACAAATCTAGATATATTTAAAAAGAGTGAAAGAACACAAAACACTCCAGAATAGATTTTAAGTAGCACAACCTAGAAGAATAGTGAACAGAAATTATGTCCAGTAAAAAAGACAAAAAATTATCAAGAGTCCATTCATTTAGTGATATATGAACCTCTGTAAAAGATATGATGAAATGGCCTAATATAAAAATACATGTTTACCTTAACATTGGATAGGGATGCAATATTTATGACATAAGAGGAATATGCAAATCACAGAGAAAACACTACTCAGGGGTATGTAAATATGAGTGTAATATGTACCAATAAGAAAAGTCTTTTTATTTTGAATTCTATATATGCTCTTAACACACTATTGAGTTCAACAAATTATGAAAACTCACAGAAGGCAGACTGAGATAATGAAGGGATTGGAAGAAATGTTACTAAACAAAGCATGTTCTACAATTCCAATCAACTAGAAACTTAAAGTGCTCACAGCCATATTATAGATGCCTAAAAGAATTTTCCCCAAATGAAGTTTACTAAAAATTGGTCTAGGTCAAGTGTCAGCAATATTTTAAATGTGATGTTTCAAAAATCTGACATATTTTCTATTGTCATGGTATGGCTGAGCAGAGGTGAAATTTCAAAAGGGATCGCAATTTGGCAAAAATAAAAGTTAAGTCAGGAGATAGCTAGAGTGAATTTTTTGGTATAAATGGTCTAGTCTAAACATTTACAGTATGAAGGCAACACCGGCCCTGACACTTTCCAATGAATGGTTCCCCTTGGTCCTGTGATTCTAGAAAATACTATGGATTTAGAAATTTTAAAAGTGGCTGTGTAAATGTAGTTTTTCCCCTTTTTTTCAAGATTATTTATTGTTTTGCTACACTTTAAAGAAATGAAAGCATTTCACAAGTATATTTTAGATGAAATTTGACCATTTTTCTTATGACTGTCTTTAGTTTTTAAAACTGATTATGTTTATTGGCAAGAAATCAATAAGTTTCCAAATAACAAATCCTTATGCCTTTATTATTGTATTGTTCAGGCTGACTGGAACTGATCGACAGGCTCATTCACTGGCAAACATCATATGAGTCACAAGAATGACTACAAAAATATTAAGCATATTATTTTAATTACTGGAGTTTTCCTAAACTATACTGATAATTTGGTTTCATTAACCACATTATTGAACTTAAATTGATTTTATGTTTTTTATTTGCTGAGATTATAGAGTTTTTTTACATGTAATTTATTGTGGAATTTGAAAGAATAAATTATTTTAAATAGGATGGCTATAATTCTAAATAACTCCATAAAAATCTTCATGATAAAAACAACACTTTTTATATCTTATTCAGAAAATATTTTGTTTCACTTTAATATTATTTCTATTGTTGAAAGAATCTATTAATTTTACTTAAAGTGGTATTGTAGTAATTTTTAATTATTCTGATATAAATTTAAAGTAGTGCTAAGTTAAAATTCATTAATATTTTAAGGCAAATCTAAATAGGATGTTTTGAACATATGACCATATTCTACATGCTTAACTTATTTGATCAATCTTTCAGTGTATCCCGTCACTCCTCTTTATCAAGTATTAGCAATCTGATGTTGTAATAAGAATAACAGAAGTCAAACTCATAAAGTACCCATGTCTAACTTAGCAAGTATTAATAGACGTGTTCAAAATTGCTCCTGATTTAAATAAAAAACTTTCTTATTAAATGCACAAGTATACTCATCATGGATCTTTTCTTAAACATAAAATAAAAGAAAATGCGCCTGTATTTAGGCATTTTTAAGACATAAATAGTTTTCGGCAGTTTTTAATTTTAACTTTAGCAATAAGAGGTACAAAAATTGAAAGTTCTTGGTATAGACAAGGATCTCATTTGTATTTTTAAGCATATCAGCTTTTTCCTGTCATCATTGTATAAATGAAAGTGGCAGTCTCATTAGGCTGTTTAAAGCTTTACAAAAAGTGACTAAATGCACAAATACTTTTCTGAACATCTAACTGCACATCATGTTCATTATAAAACTAAATGTATGTTTAGCAAAAAACAACCCTGCAACCTCAATAATTATTTAAACTTTCTAATTAAAAGTAAGTAATTAGTGTCAGTTTTTAGCTTGTTTAATAAGGTAAAGGACTTGTTTTTTGGTTAGAAGATGAAAATATTTCTATTGCTAATAATAAATGACACAAGTATTTAAAACGAGCACCATATGATAGAAAAACAGTCAGGCATAGTTTGCATTATTAGACTAACCATAAAATTTACTATGCCTATTATGTTACAAGCCATGATATAATTTTAAGGATAGTTGTATAAAGCCTAAGATAACATTAAATCCTAAAAGATAATAAAAAACAAATTGAGGCATGATTAAAACTGTCTGAAGAACTGTATGTCAGAAAATATGAGTTAAAAAAACAAAATAGATGTTTTTGTGCTTGTTTTCTATCTAGGTCATACTCCACCCAAACCCTAAATTTCAAGCAGTGTGAATTGGCTAAAACAGATAAAGATACATGAAATTATTATTAAAAATTCTTTCATTTCATACATATAACCGGACTATATGCAAACAAAACTAAATTTTCCTGGTAAAATAACAGATTCATTCTTTGTATTTCTAGTAACACATATAACAGCCAAGACATTTCATTTGCAAATGAAAATACTAGACTGTAAATAACTTGCAAAAATTGCATTAAAATGTATGTAGCATTAATATTTTATTAATGAAATTGTTACAAAGATTCTCAAAATAAAAAACCAAATCTTGTAAGTGGAGAAATGAAATTTATACATGCCTAAAATCCACTTCTTATATGTAAGCATAATTTCCCCAAGATTAGTACTCTTTAAAAGCAAAAGGAAGAGAGATGATTTTTCAACTACATTTGAAGTAGCTTTACTTGTTACTAGGGTAAAAGCAAGTACCTGTACTTATTTAGATATAAAATTTTTACTTACTCTGAATCATAATGCCTTTTTACTTTTTCACTGAAATTATCAATAACATATTTTTATGTATTTCTATAATGTATCTCCTCAGTTTCAGTCAAACAATAGTGAAATACATTGTTTAAAATCCTGAAACATTTTATCTTCAATAACAACATTTTAAATCCAGAACTCAATTGAGAGAGAAAGACCACATCATAGTCCTCACTTACTAAAATTTTAATTTAGGCTATTTTAATTGATGAGGATACATGGATTTGGGAATTTAACTTCAGGATTTCAGCATCCAAATTGCATGTTAGATAAATCAATGCTTTCCTTTCTGTAAATATTTTTACTCTCCTTATAAATTATAACTTTAAACAATAAACAAAACAAAATATCAACAATTTATAGGGCGGTATAATTCTTTAGATCTGAAATACTAAGGTATTGTATTTTGATGAGGCCTAAATAATTTGCAAAGCTTAATATGATCCTTCATAAAACACTATTTGATGACTGTTGTCATCACAATGTATGCATCTGATGAAAGACCCATTCCTTTAATTGTAGAACTCTTGTTTATTCTCATTATCAATGTCCAGACAAGCAGCCATGGCCTCAATGCACTCAATCTGTGCTTTCACATTACAAGCCATAAGAGCTAAAATAACTGTTCTTCAGTTTTTCTCTTAAGTTTTTTCCTTTCCATTTTTCCTTCCCAATTCATAAGTCATAAAATAAATGATACATCTACAACTTGACTTACTGTTTGCTCCTAGCTTATGGTTTCACAACTTTTTTGCACTAAATGAAAAAAAAAAAAACTATAAGGAATAGATTGGCTATACAATATGTCATCTATTGATTGAGTTAGGATTTTTATCTGTGTCAAATATTATTTATGTAGTTTGATCAAGACCCTGAATCATCAGTAGTGTTTATCCATTAACTAAAAGGAAAGAGATTCCTTCATAGCAGAGAATAAATGACGTAATTTCATTGCTAAGATCCTCAAAGTAAATAGATTACAGAATTTCAAAGCATTTTATTGTTCCCTATTATGGTATAAAATGATTCACTTATGCTCTCAAATATGTTCTCAATTTTGAAATAATTTAGTGCAATTATCAATGTCTCAATGTTAGAACAACGCCTTATTTCTAATAAATGAAGATTATTGCTATATTTTCAACAGACTTTCTCTGATCCGGATCAAATATTTCAATCTATACCAACACCTTGCTAAGTCATGTTGAATTTTCAAAATGCTGCTTACACAGCTTCCTGGGCTTGTTCAAAGGTGTTTACTATCCTATGGTCACTGAATGACTAGGCAATAATGCTGTTATCAGTAAGAAAATGAGATCCCTCAGTGACTCAGGTGTCAAGAGAAAAGTTCCTTCACCTTCATTTAATCCTTCGAAACACATAGAAATCAAGTAAGCAAGAGTTCAATGTTCAATGGAAATTGGAAGAACATTTGAAAAATGTTTTCTCCAACAAATGCAGTCATGTTTTATTATTGTCAACAGCATCCTAACACAGGCCCCCCTTCCTGTTCAATATATTCAATTTTCCATATAAGAGTCCTGCCTACATCCACAGTCCTTTTGTCATTCTTTCTAATACGCCTAAACTCTGTTTTTGCCATAAAGAATGGAATGTTGAACTTTATCTCCTCAGAGGGAACACTTTTACACAGCCCTTCCCAGAATACTTACTCAAATATGGTGGTTTGTAAGGCGCTCGCGTATTAGACAGCAGTCCGTCCAGCTCCTTCCTCTCCAGAGTGCTGTGAAGAGCCTTCTCTTTGCCAAAGGTGGAGAAGGAACGCTCTGCCGCGGGCTGAGCTTCTGGAGTTTCAAACACTTCTGTGTCTGGAACAGAGTCCATGCCGGGCACGTGCAGATTGCTGCGATAATCAGCAGCCTGGCGTCCATCAGAAGGGACAAAAGAAGGCATCCAGCACCGGTCCGAGTGGCCCAAGGCTTTACACTCCTCGGTGCAGTTGGAGAAGAGATCCATACCTGCAGGCGAGAAAAGAAGCTCCAGACATCGTGTCCACCACATAACCAGCTACTTAGCGATGACAGATTACAGGTAGCGCAAGGAGGGACGGGGGAAAGGATCTTCAATTGTTCTTCTCTTAACCTGACAAGATCCAAAATCTTTTTTGCCTCATTTTGGTCATCACTTTGAAAGAGAAAATTATCTTCAGATGTCAAGAGTAGGACTTCTGGCAAAGAGGCCTCTGAGTTAGGCATTTCTAAACCTCAAAGTAAAGGGGAGAATGTTCACTCTAAACAGTGTAAGTAACTAGGAAATGGTCACTAGAAAAAGAGCAAACACTGAAAAAAATCTCTCCTGAAGTTTTTAAAAGAGAAAAGAAAAGGAGGTGTGAAGGCTTCAAAACCCATATCCCCCAACAGTAAGTCCTCTGACTTTTTTCCTGTAGGGACAAAAATGAAAGAAATACGCCAAGCAATAAAGATGGTATTTAAATTATGAAATCTGGACATAAAACAGAAAGGGAAATTCAACAGAAATTATGACATAGACACAGGAAAACTCAAACATAGTAAGAATGAAACATCATTTCATAAACAACAAAAAGCAGGTTTTCTTAGATTCCTATGAAATGACGTCCTAAAGGCTTTTCAGTGACACTCTGGTCGCCAGCGTTACTATAAACCACTTATCATTTACTACCTTAGACAAATTCAGAACAAATGACTGTAATTAGTGAAACCAAGGTAACCAAATGCAGTGTAAATCAACCGCAGATACTATTGACAAATACCTTATTACTTTTTCTATATGGGAACACACTTACCCTAGTCAACACAGGGCTATGTGCTTACGAATCCTGTAACGCCATGATTTCAAATAACAGCTTCAAATTTCACTGTCTTTCTTAGATTGGCAAGATTAACAGACATAATCTAATGATGGTTAAGAAAGGTCATTCTGTTTCTTAAGCAAAGCATGACAAATTATTAGCACTACAGAATTCTAATTGTTGTTATGCAAATCTATATCACATACATAAAAACAAACACATACACAAAAAATAGCATTTTAATGTTTTTCTAAACATAATAACATATTTATTAAATGTTTTCAGTTAAGATCAATTTGAATAACCAAAATATGATCACTAGTCCAAGGAGAAGAAACTCACCAATGCATTCTGGAAAATCTAGGGATTTTTTTTTCCTTTTTAACAAAAAGTAATATTTACCTAAAGAACATACATGTTACTCATATAAATATAAGAGATTTAAGCTTTTGAGCAAGTTTTAGTTTTTAAATTCCTGATGACATTCTGCTATATTAACTTATGTATGCTTGTGTAGAAGTTAATATTTGTATGTATTAAAAATAAAATAAACTTTAATTATGTATGTTTGTATGGAAGTGAACATTCTTTAATATTAATTAAAGATGATAATCTTTAATTATGTGTGTTTGTGTAGGAGTGAATATTTGTATGTATTAAGTAAATAGAATAATCTTTCAAAATTATGAACCCTCTAAACTTTCCACAAGTATGTTTGAGGCAATAATAGCAAATTACATAAATTATTTTTAAAGAAAAAACACCAAGCCTCTCATCACACATTAATCTCACTACATAACGACTTTTTTATTATAAATTAAACCATGTCTAATGCTGAGTCTGACTTTGATTACAGCATTCCATTGATAACTGTCCTGTGTAAGTCTGGAAGGAAATCACTGATCCGTGAACTGTTGAGGAACAGAAACATGAGCTGAAGCTGGGATTCAGAAATCTGACTGAGAACAGCAGGGAAAACATGTAAATGTTACGCTAGACAGCAGAGAAACTCAGCCCTCTATGCTATTTCTGCAAGAAGACATGTCTCATGCGAGCAATGAGAAAGGGAAGGAGAATGCCCCTGCTGCAGGTTTACATACTAAATAGGCCGGGGCTGCAGAAACAGAGAGGAGATTTATATTTTGACACACTACTGCAAAGGGTGCCTATTTAACAGGCTGATGGTAGGTGGAGGTTTTCTGATGGTAGAAACTATCTTTAAGAGTAAAATTACTATGAGCAATTATTTTTTTAAAGTAAATTAAGTTGTATTACATTTACAGAGTTGATAGAATTACACTCAACTACTAAATGGAATTGTTTTACCGGGTCCTGATAATGATGTGCACTAATGCCAAATTTGTAATTAATACGATTTTTATTCATATAGCTGATAGATGCCATCTTACATTGCCAAATAAGACCAAACACAATGTTTCATATCTTTTTCCGCACATATGCCCAAGCCCTTCTCCTAATCTCAGATATGACAATTTCACACAGAAAATGTCAATGGCCTAGTATGGAAATATGAACATAAAGATTTTGCCTGATTACGTTAGAAGTTATTCCCTTCGATGACGTAATGAAGTTGCATGAATTGAGAATGTGTATTTAAAAACACAGCACATGCACAGCAAGAAGGAAGACACCAAAAAGTTTTTGTTCAAAGAACAATATCATTTGACAGAAGGCAAGAAACTTGTAAATAATGTTCTTAACACATTCATAGAATAATCATTTTAAAGTGGAATTCTTTTAGTAATAATGTACAGCTTTACATAACTGAAATGAAGGGTTCAAATTGTGCATAAGAATTTTACCAGTTTTATTTAAAAGGTGAGTGCACCTATTTCTCATGAGGGAAAAATCAGACATAGAAACAAAGCTAAAAACCTAACACAAACACTAAATCAGTGAACTTCAAATACTTAACAGAAGAATGAATTGAAAATGGATTTTTGTTCATCCATTTCATTCCCAGGTCTCACTTTAGGGACGCATTGTATGACTAACATAATTTTATATTCTATCATTATCACTAGTTCCATTAAGTATATCGCCTCAATTACCAAATAAGCACAAAAGCACATTTAAGTTTTTTGTGTGGTGAGTGACTACATAATGCACAGGGATGCCAGACATCATAGTTCTTGGGATGTACTTCAATATATACCTTCCACATTACTCCTATATTTTTTTAATGGCTCAAGTTTAAGGCTCGAGACTTAATCAGTTTAACATTTATTTTTCTCACTCAAATGCCCTTACTATAGAATTTGTGTGATTTGTGTGACAAAAAATAACAGGCCCTACCTCAGTTTCAAAATTTTGCTAATTTCTATGAAATGTTTCTCTCTATATTCTTTTATTGAGATCTTTTTCTAGTTTTTTTTATTTTTCCTACTCCTCAGAAATAAACTGTCCCACAAGGTATGACAGCTGATGTGAGAGACAGTCTGTTTTGCAAACATGTATTTATACAAATTTTTAAATATAGTTTTCAATGGGCAAATGACTTGTCCCAATAGTCAGAGGATGGATATTTCTGCTGAGAACAATCATGATTTCATATTATAATGTGCAGTTTTTTGATGAATGCAATAATATGAAATTACATGCACATTTCTTTCTCATGCAACAATCCTTCATGGAAAAGTTTACTTTTTTCCAAACATGATAAATTAATTTTTAAAAAAAACAATACTCTCAATTTTTTGTAAAAATTTCTAGTCTCCTTTTAACAATGGAAAAAGCATTAATTGTGACCACAAAAATTGCTGCAGATTTTAAAGAAATGTGACTTGGGAGCAGATATTTAGCAACATAATTAATGAAAAAATCAATACATGTACATTAAAATTTTCTCCTTACCCATATCATCATTTAAAATGTTTGTACATTCTCTTAATATTTGACTTACATATTGTTTAAAATGATCAGTCTCTCCACAGTTTCAAGTTGTAGTTCAGAGGTTCACCAGAAACCTGAACAAGCTTTTATAAATACTGGTGTAAATTCGTTTCATTTACAAAGCCAAAAGCTACCTTAGCAACACCTAAATTATTACTGAGTTGAGAAAGGGACATTTTTATTTTATGATAAACCAAGAATTCCTTGTTGATAAGGCAATAGGACATGGCTTAATGCATTTCTTGATGTATTTATGTACTAATTTGAAAATACTGCCAATCAAATCCCTTCATTTTAAAAATTCATTGTCAAATGTTGACTATGTATAATGCATACATCTCATAAAATTAGTTAATAACTAAACATATTTAGAAGACAAATTCCCCTATAACTGAAAGAAAAAATTTACATAAAGAAATGTGACAATTTCAGGTAAAATAACAAGCGATGATTAGGGTTCTTTTTTCCAACATATTTTCAAAACAGGCAAAAGCCATAACAAATAAATTCATAATTGATCTCAGTATCATCCCCAGTGTATTTCATGATTGAAGAAAGTAACTTTTTACTACTAACCATATTGCCTTAGACGTATCTCAAATAATATTAAAATTTTTTAAATATGTCCTATTATAAAATAGAAAAATAATTATTGTTTAGTCTCATGTCGTAATAAACAAATTGAATATATGTTTCTTTAAAGTCTACTTTTTCTGCGGCTTAAGCTGTGATTGATCAGCTTTCCCTCTTCTGATGGTCTATGTATGCATTTACCACATCTCCTTGGCCTTCTGCCATACCTAACCAATACATCAATAGCGCACTGAAAAAAAACGGAAAGCACCTTGACAAGGCTATAGAAAGAAAGTGCCACTGAGCAGTGGTCAAAGGGAAGAATTTCACACATAGAGCCAGGTGCAGTGGAAAACTGAAAAAGCTTATGCGATTCCCTGTGCAGCTGCCTCTGTGTGTAAGGCCCTTCAATGAACAAGATTGGTGACTGCAAATGGCTTAGAAAGAAGAAAAGCAAGAAGGGAGGGGGAAAGAAAGAACAAAAAAGAAAACCGTTCATAAAAGAAGAAATAGAGGATATATCTAAATAAATAAATACAAAGCAACGTTAACATAGAAAAAGAAATGAAAGTAAAGAGGAAGTCTAAACAGGTGAATCAGTAAGTTAAAGAGTGTCTATAATGCAGTATGAAATGAGGTCAAACAGAGAGAGAATTCCCAATTTCTACCTTTCCAATGTTATTTTTCCTTGATAATCTAACTTTCCCCCCTCCAGAACCTAGTTAAGCTGAGTTTGCTTGCTGTATGAAATTTTTTCATAGACAAAACCGAGAAATAGGAGTGCTATGAATAATATTACTTAACTCTAAAAAATTGGAAAGCTCATTAATACCTGGATTTCCAAAGAAATAAAACAGACTTATCTGAGATGGGCTTAAACTTTTGACATGTTCTAGCTGCTCAGTGTGAGGTTTATAGTACACATCAGTATGGACTGAAAAAAGTCACCAAGTAAATGCATCGTAATTCCCTGCATTTAGAGTTTTACACTTAAAAAAGGAAAACATTTCACAATCATTCTTACAACAAAATTAGACATATTAAATCTCATTGCAATTTCACATACAAAGGTGCAATTATTTCTTAATACAAGTGCTTTAGTACAATCCTAAAATAGCTATTATTGTGCTCGGTATGTTGTGGCAACCTATAAATGCTAATGAAATACATAAATGGATTGGTAATTCTTTAATAATTTTCACATGTTTAAAGATATGAAAAATTTTTACCATTTTGGTAAAGAGAAATAAAAATCACCTCACTTTTAAAGTATGTTTCCAGAGCACATTTTAGCATTCTTATCTTCCTTTAAATCTTCTGACCTCTCCAATAGTTTGAAAGAAGCATTACCAGTGGCAACACTGAGTGACTGTGAAATAAAACAGCTCCTGGGAAGATGCACTGAGAAGAATATAGTCCCATCTATCATCCAAATTTAGCCCTTTTCGCAGATGTTTATTTGTTTCTTTTTCTTCAGTTAGGTTATTATGGATCATTATGTCTGAGGGACTAAACTAATTGAAATGTTCATTGAGCTTGGAGTGCTACAGAAAAAACAAAGGGGGGCCGGTGGGAAATGAATAAAATGCATCTAAAGGAACATGCAGCAGAGACTGTCTATTTTTTACGTTAAATACTTTGTTTTAAAAGTTTTAAAAAGCGATGGCTCTATGAGAACAAGTCTGAGAAAAGAATAGGCATAAGCAATTCCGAATGTATAGTGTTTTAAAGATAACAATAAATCATATGCCATATATGGGGCAAAAATGAAAGAGACTTTGTACTCACATATAAACTTCTGGCAAGATCTGGTTTGTTGTCAGGTTCCCAGACACTAAATAGATGCTCTGTTCACTTAGCGTGAAGGCCCGCAAGGGGCAGGGACCTCCGGGGATTCTTGGCAGTTCTCAAGTCTCATTAGGTCTGCATATTAATGACTCGAAGCAATATAAAGAGACCCTTGAGCAGCCTTTTTTCCCTTCCTCCTGCTTGGGTTTCCCAAGGCTCGGGCAGCCACAGACACAGCACACACTAGCCAAGTGAGAGGCTTGTAGCAACCACCGCTGCCAGGCCACCACGGGGTGTACACTGCCCTTTGACACAGTGCCTCAGCACTGTTCCGATGTCCACCAAGTGTGTTAAGAAAAGGGTGCTCTCGAGGACCAATATTACCTTGAAAATTAGAACTAACTTACTCAATGGTTATATTACTAACCAAAATAAAGGCTAGATCTCAAGTGAGCTGGTTAGAATCCAAAGATAGTCTAAGGATGAAGAGAAGTTACAGAAAGATGTCCAGCCTTTTCATTTCTTCATGTGTCAAGGAAATACAAAACTAAGTAGAAAAAGTACAAAAATTCAACAAATACCCTTTATAGATGAATTCCAAATGAAGTAGAAACTAGAAGTTTATGAAATCCTTTTCATTTTAGCATACATATTTTATGGAACCTAAGAGTTTCCTTTTAATATTAGTAAGAAGTTGTCAGTATCTTATAAAACTTAAAGGAAAAAGTGAAGATAAAAAATATAAATCACAATGCAGTGCCCATTATTGACTACCTAAGCTCGCTAAAGCTCAGATTTCAACTTTCATGGGTCTATAAACTGTTAAAAATATGAGGATACCTGGGGTGCTTCAGAAAATACACATTATTGTGGTTTCTAATGTCCTGAACCTTAAAGACCCAAGATTAGACACTTTCACCTTATTAATGACTATTAATCACCATTTCTTCTTTGGCACAATACTTGATGGTGTTCAAAATGCACCACTCTGGAAGGCAAGATATTTGGATTCTAGTTCCCAGTTATTCATTTATCTTCTTGTGACCTTATATAGGTCAATCAATTTCATTTGTCTTCAGTTTACCTTATCCATAGACAAGCTAATCATACCTTAAATGGCTAAAGACTGCGGATTGGACCAAGTGAGAGACCTACGCCTTTTTTGTATGCAATGTAATTACATTAAAGAACATTACACAAGAAAGATGTAGCGCATGTTCTAACATATTCCTGAGTTTCTAATTTAACTTCCTAAAGGATCATTACATTATTATAATCCTCTTTGAGCATACATCGTACAATTATCAAAATTGGGTGATATTATCATTAAACTTACAGAGAATTACTTAGTACATTATTCTTTCTAGATTTATTTCAAGAAAAGTAAAGCTATAAAAATTAGCATTTAAATCACACTTACCAGCTGACTGGGCACGGTTGGTGGCATCATGATCACTGTCTCCCTGTTCACTGTCCCCGTGACCACTGTCCTTAGAGCTTACTATGTCAGCTTCCTGGAATGCAGAACTACAAGTACAAAAATGTGAATATTAGAATAAAAAAGGTGAAGAAACACAGAAAACATTCTTCTGCCACCACATGGTCACAGATGGTGCTGCAGATTCTTAGACCTGTTAGCTGGCTTTATTTCTGCATAAAGCTAGATTTTATAACCCAAGCCTACCTCACACTTTAAAAATGGAAAATTAATAGTCAGTTTGAGCACTTAAGTCATGTAAAGTTTAGGCACTGTTCTATGATCAGAGGTAAGTATATATTCACATCATTTTCATAAAACAGATGTAAATATACATGTGCAACATTTAGGGAGACTATTAGAAGCTATGTGGGAGTATTCAAACATTTAGTAAGTTGTATATAAACGAAATACACCCTTTGTAAGTATATTGTCTAGAAAACACAAATATAGTCAAGATTTATGTCCTTTCCTAACTGAAAATACTTTACACACTTCGTAATTTAATATTGAATGTATACCTACTTACTATTTTCACTAGGTTGTAAAATGTCCATACCCTAAGCTAGGGGGAAAAAGTCCATACCTGTTAACTCGGCGAGGTCTGTCAACTAGATAGCTGAGCTCTGCTCGCTGGTGTTTAGTCTAGGAAAAAAAATAAAAAAATCAAGAGCATTTGAATGCTAAGGGTTTAACCACTAGTCTACTTTCGAGGTTAGGGACTATATTTAGCTTTAGTAATTGTTTGTATAAATTTTTATGAATTTCCACAGTCTGCTAAGACTTCAGCCTAGTGATTGCTGAGTATGGATGGGGTAGATATGTAGAGACACGTGAATCCATATTTCAGTCACTTATAAAGGTGGAAAAAAAAGCCAACTTAATAACGTGGGTTTTCGTTAAAGAAAGAATGCAAATGACCTCATAGAAAGGGCTAATGAACTACTGTCTCTAACAGAGTCAACCTACATATCCTATGCAATCTTTCAGTTGCCTAAAAAAGTGTTTAGGTGGGTAATGGTTGACACAAGAAAAACGGCACGCTCAATAAGCAAAAAGTTTGGATATTTTATGGAATTATTTTGTCGTTTATTTTCAAAATGTACTTAAGATACAAATGAACTGTACAAATAGTCATAAAGTCAAATAATATCTAAGACTCAAATAAAATAACCTGCCATGAAAGGAGTTCATAATTCTGCCGCCCCACCCTCCCAAATCTCTTCCCTCTCCAAAGGCCCTCTGCATTCTCCTCCCCACCTCCACCACCCACACACCTTTTCCAGTTCCAACTTTCTTTTACAGAAACCAACTCTGTTCTTGCCCCCACCACCACCCTCACCATCCAACTTTGCCACTTCTCCATCTTTTAAAAAGAAATCGGAATTGACAAGCCAAATTCTTTTATGAAGAAAGCCAACAGCAGTGATTTATCCAAAACAGTGGCAATAAAGTGATTATTAGCTAAAAGATATATTTAAGACAACAATTGTTTAAGCCTTTCATTAGTTTACTCTTACAGGGTTTTATGCCAAAGCAACTTCATTCAAATTCACACTGTGTGGGCCGTTGGCTTCAAAAGCGTCTGTAAATGCTGTCCAGTGCAGAACTGAAGGCTTTTTTTTGCAACCCGAGTTCAGAGGACAAGGATCTGATAACTTGTTCACTAAAACATGCATTTGATTTTAACAACTGTGTAAACAATCTATAGCTTACTTGTACACGCGGCTGAAAGCATCGATAAACAAAACAAAATAAAATCAACTTTATTAACGCCTGGAACAGACTCAAAGAGGAAAAGACCTTTCCCCAGTACTAGAAAGTCCCTCCCCCATATTTCCCTCTCCCTCCCCGCACTTTTTTACTTATCTCCAGGTTTCTAAGAAGGGAAAGGAACCACCCAGGGTTAAGTTTTTAAAGGGAGGATGAGAGAGTAAAGGAGAGACCGCCAAGGTGGCAAAATACCAAGGGGGAGGGATGCAAATAAATGTGGAAAGGTGGAACACAAGAATTAGGAACAACGCGAAAGTTAGGTTACACACGAAGAGGTGGGAGTGGGTGACCTCCATCTCCGCCCACACAAAGATACAAATAAGCTAATATCCTAAAAATACACAGTGCACCAGAGGTACAAGGGCCGTGCTAGAGGAGGCTTTCTGATGGAGGAGATGAGAGATGGTGGTCCTTTCGCTTCAGCCTTACCTCGTTGGACAAAATGCTTCCGTTGGAGATGATGTCGGGCTGCTGGTCTGTGTAACCGGTGACGATGGCCCCGCAGGGGTTGTGCTCAGTGTCCGTACTCCGCGAAGGGCTGCAGGGCTTAAGGAACATCAGATCGGTCTTGGCGGACTCCGGGGTCAGGCAGACCTGGTAGCAGTAATTCTGGTTGTGGTGGTGGGAGCCAAAGCCCCCGGACTCCTCTACCGGCACCTGGGCCGGGTTACTGGGTACGTTGGAGCTCTGCACCAGCATGATGTCCGACTTGCTGAGTTTCTTTTTGCGCGCCCGGGCTTGGCGACCACAGCAGGTCGAACCGCCACTGCCGCAGCAGCAGCAACAGAGGCAGCAGTCGCTGGCCAGACACGTGTAGATGTTGAGCTTTTTCTCTTTTTGGCAACGGACGGCCAGCACGATCATGGCTAGCAGGAAGATGAAGGACACCGAGCCCAGTGCGATGATAAGGATGAGGGTGAGGTCTAGAGAGGTTTCCCCGCCGCCAGAGCGGCTGGGGCGCTGATGCTCCCCTGACCCTCCCCCTCCGCCCCCGCCCCCGCCCTGGGGCTCCACGGCTCCGTCCACGAGCTGAACCACCAGGGTGGCTGTGGAGGACAGGGGCGGCTGCCCATGGTCGCGCACCTCTATCACAAGCTCGTAAGGCCGCTGGGGGTCGCGCTTGGCCGGAACTCGGCGCGCTGTGCGGAGCTCCCCGGTGCGCCAGTCCATGCGAAAGAGGTTCATTTCATTGCCCCGAACAATGCTATAGGTGAGCCTGGCGTTCTCACCGTCGTCCGCGTCCACCGCGGCTACGCGGGTGAGTAGGTAACCTGGCTCTGCCGAGCGGGGCAGCACCTCGCGTGCAGGTGTCCCGTTGCGCCCTGGCAGTGGCGCCACGATGGCGGGGGCGTTGTCGTTTTGATCCACTATGAGAATGTTGACAGTGGCGTTACCCGCCAGTGCCTGGGGGCTGCCGGCGTCCCGGGCTTCCACCTGAAAGCTGAAGTCCTTAAGCTGCTCATAGTCGAAGGAGCGCAGGGCGTACAAGTAGCCGTTCTCAGAGTTGATGGACACGTAGGTGAAGACGCTCATACCCTGAATCTGACACTCAAGGATAGAGTAGGCAAGCTGGGCGTTGGCGCCCTCGTCGCGGTCAGTGGCGCTCACCGCATAGATGTAGGCGCCCGGTACGTTGTTTTCAGTCACATACACGTCGTAGACCTGCTGGCTGAAGCGTGGCGCGTTGTCGTTCACATCAGACACTTGTACCTGGATCGACTTACTGGTGGAGAGCGCTGGCTCACCCCGGTCCCGGGCCACCACAGTCAGGGTGTAAGAGTCCCCCGCCTCTCGGTCCAGGGGAGCTTCGGTCACAATTGTATAGTAATTCTTAAAGGAAGACTTGAGGCGGAACGGCACGTCCCCCAGCAGCTCGCACTGCACTTGCCCATTCTCCTCTGAGTCGCGGTCGGTCACGCTGAACAGGGCCACCACTGTGCCGGGCGCCGCGCCCTCGCTCACCGCCTCCTTCACAGTGCTGAAGCTGATCTCCGGCGCGTTATCGTTAGCATCCAGCACTCGCACCAGCACCTTGCAGTGCGCAGGCACGGCGTTGGGGCCCAGGTCCTTGGCTTGTACATATACCTGGTACACTGGGCTCTCTTCATAGTCCAGTTCGCCGCTCACCTCCAGCCGGCCAGTGCGCGGGGAGAGTCCGAAGAGCTCCCGTGCCCGGGGAGAAATGTGGCTGCTGAAAGAGTACACTACCTCACCGTTCTGGCCCTCGTCTGGGTCCGTGGCGTTCAGCTGGATTACCAGCGTGCCTGGGGGCGAATTCTCTGGTAGGGACACAGTGTAGACGGGTTGGTCGAAAGCGGGGACATTGTCGTTGGAGTCCAGCACTCGGATGGTAAGTAGAGCCGTGCCGGTGCGCTGCTGCTGGGGGGGCAGGCCCGCTCCCCCGCCACCACCCCCTCCTTCTCCTCCTCCTCCCCCTCCTCCCCCGTCCACCGCGGTCAGCACGTAGCGGTGCACCGCTTGCTGCTCTCGGTCCAGAGGCTTCTCTAGCACCAGCTCGGCAAACCGGTTGCCATCCCCTTGGGTCTGCACGTCCAGGGAGAAGTAGCTGTTGGGGGTGATCTCGTAGTCGCGCAAGGAGTTGGTGCCCACGTCTGGGTCGAATGCACTCTCCAAGGGAAAGCGGGTGCCTGGTGTGGCGCTCTCAGAGATTTCCACGGTCAGGTCCGGCTCCGGGAAAGAGGGGGGATTGTCATTAATGTCCAGCACCTCGATCTCCACCCGGAACAGCTCCAGGGGATTCTCCAGGAAGACCTCCAGGTGCAGGACACAAGAGGAGCTCTGTTTGCAGATTTGCTCACGGTCGATCTTCTCATTCACGTACAGCACCCCGGTCTCCAGGTTGAGGTCTAAGTAAGGGGTCCTTGAGTTGGGCACCGTTTGAAATCTGCGAGCGGAAAGTTTTGTAATGTCCAAGCCCAGATCTTCAGCGATATTTCCCACGAAAGTGCCATGTTCCTGCTCCTCCTGGACCGTGTAGTGAAGCTGGGAAAAGACTCCTTCCACCATCCAGAGCAAGGCAAAGAATAATAGCACAATCATCTCCAAAAAGGAAAGGAAGTAGCTTCCCGCAACCAGTCAGCCACCCAATCACCTCCCCCACCACCACGGAAAAAAAAAAATCTCGAAAAAATACAAATAAAAGTACGCTACGTGGGTGGGTGGGGGGCTCCTGGGGCTTTTTGTCTTTAAAAATCTTATTCCTTTTGCTTCATATTAGAGCTTCCCCCAATCCAGCCTCATTTTTAAATCTTAGCGCAGGAAGGGTGACAGGCGTCCCCTTTCCTCATCAGTAATCTTTCCACTGACCAATTAATAAAATAATGATAATACAATAGTCAGCGTCCTTTATTCCGACAGTCTTGGCGCAACGCGGCGCTGGCAAATCCCAAAGAGGAAATTTCGATATTTCAAGACTGTCCTCGGTTTGTCTTCTTGCTGATGGGAGGAGAATGAGGAGGAGGAAAAGGTGGAGGAGGAAGATGAAGAGGAAGAGGAGAAGGAAGAGGAGATGCTCCTGGCACCGCTAAACATGCCTCTTAATATCAACGTCCGGCAAATGCAAAAGGGCTTAAAAACAGCAAGATAATTTTGTGTTGGAAAAGCACAGAACGGCTCTGCAGCATAAAACTTTCATTCTCTTCATTTCTCCGGATGGATGTTCTTCTTGACATTTTTTTCCTCTTTCTCTCTATTTGGATATTTGTCTTTCATGGGCTTGTCTCCCTCCGTCCTTATCTCCACCGTTACTTGTCACTCTGTAATTGTAATGAGCAGTTTCTTTTCTGCTGTTTCCTTCCCAAGCCTCTTTCCCTCTAACCTGTCTCTTTTCCTTTCCAGTCTTTCCTTCCTTCTGCTTCAGCCTCAGAGCCTCTGATCTCGGCTGGCAGTTTCTGAGCTCCGAGCGCTCCGCTTCTCTGTTTTTGCGCAGCGCCCTCATTCTGCCAACCAATCGCCGAGGAGCACCACCCACAGACCTACGGACGATTGGCCAACCTGGCCGTCAAATAGACACGTCACTAGGCAGCCGGGCGAGGCGGAACAGAATCCTCGCCCCGGCTGCTGGGGTGAGTGTGAGTGTGAGAGCGAGAACAGCCCGGCAGGTCCCGAGGCGCTGGCTGGGGACTCTGCTGCGGAAAGTTCCCAGTCCCCAGCCGCAGGTAATGGGGAGGGAATAGAGAGGTTCCCCTGTTTGCATCAGCAAATGCGAAAACATAATAGCAACAGCTGCGGTATCCTCTCCTAGGAGCGGGGTTTCCAGTGATGCTAACATTCTTTTTCCTTTAAGGTATTTTCCCGGCTACGGATCATGGAAATAAATCCCAAGGGAGGGGAAAAAGTTGCACAGGGACCATTAATTGGCAGAGGCTACCTAATTAAGGGACCCTAGCAGACAGAGATCGGTAGGACATTTAAAATTGTATATAATACGGCATGTGTGGATCTACCCGTTAAGGGTCTGAAGGGGCAATGTGGAAAGGAGCGAAGCAGCTGGGGGGGGGGCGGGGGCGGATCCTAAAAAAGCGGAGGGATTCATGCTATGGCATGTGGTCTGACAGCGTCTATAGACGGGCAGACGCGTTAGACGATCATCGTCCTGTCCTAAATGTTTTACAGAATTCTTAGCAAGTAGATTAACTCGCTTGGGGACTGTGAGTCTTTGAGCTGTGAGTGCATGGATCAATGACTGAGGAGTTTCATTTCAGCTTTTTCCTGAAGCCCGCCATCCTAACGTCTGGCTCTTGGGCGCTCAGTACTGAGCACCACCAGGCGCTGCAAAGCGCCTCTGATATCCCTGCGCCTTGCGCGGCCAAGTGCCTCCCAGCAGCTGGGAGCACCTGCTATTTTCTGATTTTTTTTTTTCTTTTTTGATAACAGGAGGCCGACACCCCTGCCCCACCCCCCGCATGGTAGACTGGGGGACTGATTTTTGCCCATCCTGAGGTCAACTCACTGGATAAGGACAGTGGGGCGGATGCGAACACGGGCGGGGTGGTGGTCGGGCTCCGTGCACACGCGGGCCCAAGTGTGTGCCGCTGCGGGTGTTTGTGAACACGTTTGCACATGCAGGGTGCTCGCATCCATGCTCCCTGTTCTGGTGCTAAGCTTTGCGCGAGCCACGGGAGCCTTCCTGAGTTTTAAAGGACGCGCTTGACCTGCTGTGAGTGCCCACTCGCCAGGCGCAGGGGCAACGCGGCGCATCCACATACCCAGTTCCTGTGAAGTTAACATACAGCGCGAACTCTTTAATGCTGGAGAGTGAACTGAATGACAATTCTTCAAGGGAAATATATGTAATATGTATTATATACATCATGTATAATGGACTATTGGCAAGGAATAGGTTGTTTATTCACTGAAGCGCAGCCCTTGTTCATTCTCCTCCTTATGCCACAAAATTGAAAGGTTTTTTGATGCCACTGTTATAACGAATATCCCAAGAATAACACTACCACAATCTTCTGGGAAAGGAGAGTCGTTTCCTAATCCCGAAGCACGCTGCCATTCGTTTCTGGTAGGAAATTAAGGAGGGTGAGTGTCCACGGACGTGAGTGTAGACTGAGGCATGCCCCTGGGTCGCGCACGTGCGTGTCTACTGACCTGCACCGCCCCCACCCTCCCCGCACTTGGCTCTTTCATGGAGATAGGTCCTGCCTTTGAGCGGTTAGAAGGAAATGATGCCAACAAAAATGGCTAATCCTTTTCCAGCTGCAGTAAATTGAAAACTGGCCAAAGCCAAGCGAAAACCGCTGCAGTTAAAATGATTTTTAGCATCACGTCTGCGGCTGAGAATGGAGCGGCAGTGTGTAAAAGGACCTGTGGATCAATGAAAAAGAGTATAGTGTTTCTGAATATTAATACGGTAGTGCATCGGTACTTCCCACCCCTCCCCCTTTCTTCCTTTAGATCTGCAGAATTGAAATGTTTTGTGCTTTTCAAGCTGACTCATCAGAATCCTGGAGCCTTTTAAAATTGACGGTAATTTTCTAGTGTGTTCGTTTGTACGCATGGAAACACTTGTGTGTGCGCGCGTGTTTGCGTGTGAGAGACATGCAGCTGAATGACAATGCAGATCCAGAAATTGCTGGGGGAGAAGGTTGCTCCCAAAATGTAGATGAAGTTTGAGCAGACTCGGGTGTATGTTAAAAACTAAAAAGCGCTTCCAGAGATAGAGATGAGAACGTGGAGAGATGGCCAGATTTGCCTGTAAATAATCACTACATCCACTGTAACACTTGAGCTGCATTTTTTTTTTTTTTGGTGGCAGATGTGTCTGAATGGGAACTCTCTCTGCAAACGTGGGTTACAGGCGTCTCCTAGCGGCGAAAGCAGCACAGGGCAAGCCATAGAATTTTGCTGTGGAGCCCTCGCTCGACAGACCTCGCCTTTTGGGGGCTCTACAGGATTTCTTGGGTCACAAAAGGCTGTGCTTTGTCCGCGTCAGCGACACCTGCCCCAGGTCCTCTAGAGATCTCCTTTCTCCGACTTCTAGTCTTGGCGGCGCCGCCAGGGATCAGCAGGGTAATGATGGGGTCTCCTTCCCGGCAGAGCAGACCCGAGCCGGGTCCTCCCCTTCCCTCTAGCTTGCTCCAGCCAAGGACAATTGCAAGAGCATTTTGTTTGGAGCCAAGATCAGATATGGCATTAATAGTCTTCTCTCCCTCCTTACCCGAAAGCCATTAAAACAAGCTTACCCCTACCCACAACAGAACAGCACTTTAAATTTGCCTTTAAACTGTGTCTGAAATGTAACAGGTTTACCGTCTCCCTTGCTGTGGCAATCCAGCAGACCCCGTTTCATTTTTCTTTTTCCTTCTACCGCTTGTGCACACCAGAATTTAGCAATGTTATGGTTGCATATATAGCAGCGTCGGTGGCGAGATTCACTGCCTCTTTGAAGTGTACAGTATTGTTTTTGTTCTGTGTTTCTTGACCTCACATTAATGGAGTGGGAAGGGAGAAGGTTATCTGGCACACACAACCTATCCTTCTTCACCCCCTCATTGCAACCCCAAGAAGCGCCAACCCACCGGGCAAGAAAAACTGTACCTGAAGACAGAGAAGGGAAAAAAATTTTTTTCCATTCATTTTAGGGGGTATCAAAATCAATTTTTATAAAAGTCCTGGTTTCTATATGAGAGTGGTAATGCATTTTCTTTTATCTCATTGGGCTCCAGCTGCAGCAGAAGGCAGGGGCACTAGGGAACCCACATGTGCTGTTTTACAAACTTTGAAACTCAATAAAGGGGATGCTTTCTACCTTTTGCTGGAAAGAGCAGGAAGGAAACACGATTGTCAACCAGCGTTTGGATACATGAGTGTTTGCAATGATTTATCATCACTCGAAAAACATTTGTTTTTAAGTCTTCTTATTATTGAGTGTACCCAGAGCTTTGAGAGAAGTTTTTGTTCATTTTATAAGAATTGGAAGAAAAAAATTCATCACTAAGGAGTATTTCAAACACTAGGATTGAGGTGGATGGTCCCTGGCACTTGTCATTCCCAGCAAACACCGCGCAGAGAGCAAATGCAAAGAACCCAGAGCGCATTGTATCCTGTATGGATAGCCATGAAATAGTTTTACTTGTGGTCATGTAACCTATGAGGTAGAAAGGTAGAACTTTAAAACCAATGCCCAGACACTCTGTTAGATTTTGTTCCTCTGTGGTAAAGTGTGAATTTTGACTAGAATTTCTGGAAAATATTTATAGTATGTGTTATTTTAAGCATTCAGGTAACTCTTTAGTTACTGTGGTCTAATGGTTGAACCTAGCAGAGAACAAACCAGTCCTTGTTCTTGGGACTGAGAGCACTAGCTATTCCATTAAGCACGATTATCTTGAAATTCAAAGTTGAAATATGCTTTTCCATTTTGTTCAACTTAGCCGACATTTGGTGTAGCTTCGCATTTGAGTTTCTTTTCAGTTATCAAACAGGGCCAGCATTTTGTTAAACTCTAAACAATGAATTAAAAGCACTGAATGAGCTGAAGCAGCCTTCTAATGCAAAATGACAAATTGCACTTAAGCAATATAAGTAGAAGAAAATGATTTATGGATTTTCACAATGGCCTGAGCAAATGAAAGAAAGCAACATGAATTATACATCCTAATGCTTACGATATCATTTTCTAATATTACTGTTTTAGTTCAGGTACTATATGCTCTTACTTTCTATAAGAAAAATTGATCACTAAGAAGTCCTGGAATATTTTTAAATTATGCACTGGTTTTTGATACTAGTTCCAAATATGTATGTGTGTGTTTATTTTCCCTGGGTATTTGGGCAGGTAGGTTGATGATGCACATGAATATATATTGTTTTCATATCCTACTCATATTATGCCTTTTGATAGCAAATTGTTCTTCGCAAACTTATGTTTGTTCCATACCATCTTTATTTCTTTTTATTTTTTATATTTTTTTGCAGTGCTTGGCAGGGGCTGTGTTTGAACCCGCCACCTCCGGCATATGGGGCCGGTGCCCTACTCCTTTGAGTCACAGGAGCCACCCTGTTCCATGCCATCTTTAAGCATGTAAATAAATAGATCTGATTTAGAATGTCAATCTTTATTGCCTCATGACCTCTTTTCTGAAAGTCCAAAAGTATTACCTCATCTTATCTTTTCTTCCATATTGCTTTGGATACTAAAAAACTCTTATTTCTCCAAAATGTTTCTTAAACTTCCAATTTGTTTTATCCTGTCTGTTTCAGAATATTGTTTTAATCTTTAGAATATTAGAGACACACTTAGATTAGTAAGTGGCTATATGCCTTAGTGTTTTTCCCTTAGTAGACAAAAATAGAACCTATGGGCTATCTTAAATTATAGAAGAAAAGAAATAAGTCGAATAAAATTTTATGTAATGCTAGTATTTAGAGTCTTAAATATACAAAAATCCAGTCACCTCTGCATTATGATCAGTGACTAAATTTAAATTTAACCATTTATGGCTTGTACAAGTGGGTATTTGTGAGAAGGCGTATAGAGTTTAAGTGGCATTGCTGTCTTTGCTGTGTTATATCCTCAATCACAGGAAGCTGCTAATCACCCAGGGCCCTCTAGGGTCATATTATTAGGCTTAATCTTAAGTATCCAGGTTTATAAAAAAAAAAAAGGAAAAAGAAAAAAAAAACATTCAATCCCAGTTTCTGCTTTTGACAGCACTAATAACCACTTTTACTGAAAGATTACTGAAATCAATGATGTGATTAGGATTGTAAATAAGAACTACAAGACATCACATTTAAAAAGCCAGCTGCTTTGCTAACAGGGAGATGTGTGGGTTTTACTGATGTGGCCCAGAGGCAGAAAATGAAGCTTCAAACATTAAGGTCGATATTGAACAATTTCAAAATTAATTGAGAGTCTTGATTAAGTTTATGTGAGTAAGAGAGAAGTTGTTTAGAAAAAGCTGGGTTTTTTTTTTTTTCCTTCCCCAGTGGTTACACTTCTTATTTGACAGTGATACACAGCCAGCATGGTATTAGTGTTTGTCTAGGCAATATAAATTGTTTTCTTAAGGGGATACCCCTTCCAGAATGAGATTAACCAAACTGTGATTAAGGTTACAAGTCATAGAGTTATATTCTGAGGAGTTTTAAAACATTATTAGAGACAGAAACTATAGAAGGCAGGTCAAACATAGCTTGAGAACTCAAGTAGTAATCAAAATTACATTAGAATTACAATTGTAAATCAGAACAAATAGTAAAACAGTTTTTTTTTTTAAAGTATTATCTTTCAGTTTCACTGCTTGGTTAGTAACTATTTGTATAAGAAACTTGATTTCTATTTCTTATTTAAATGGGCTTAGCCATGCTGTATTCTCAAATGCTCTCTTTTGATTACAATTTCTTATATTTTTAGGTAAAAGTGACTAAAAGTTTTTAAACTACTAATGTGTGTCAAGAATTCATAGATTAATTGTAATACTTAATCTTCCCCATTGCTATGGGTATTACTATCCCAGCATTATAGATAAGGATACTAAGGTTGCTTAGAGTTTAAGTAACTCACAAGACTAAACAGAATTCAAATCTAGATCACTGACTGCTTTTGTCCAATCTCAATGTATCACACTATGTGGTTTCTTCAGTATCTCTGAGATAGATTTAATTAGGAGGTAATAAAAAACGAATCAATTAATAAATGTGGTCCATTCAGATTTTATACTGACAAGAATGCTGATTTTATTGTAGTCAAGACTAGCTAGTACATTGTTGAATTGTGAACAAGTTCATAAATGCGAGGAATTTTTTAAAGGTTTTTATCAAGGAAACAAAGCTTGAATAAGTTTTCTTATAAGTGAATGAGATTACAAGCAGTCCTTTTTTTCTTATTCAGAAGTGCCTAATGAAGGAACATGGAAATTGATAAGCACGTGTCCAAAAGGAAAGCACCTCAGTTTCATCCATTCCTAAAAAACACCACATTGGTCCCAGAAGTATTGCTTTTTCTCTTCATTCATCAGAGGTTAAAAGCAAAGGAAAAACAAGAACTATACCCACTTTACACAATGCAAACCTCAGTGTTTATTTTGTGTACCTTTCTGAACTGGTTTTTAATTTAAAAAGGGGAAATGTACGTTGTTAAGTAAATGTCAAGTTTTGACTTTTTCCTAAGTGTTTCTCCAGTGTTACTTAGAATAAATAGGTTTAATTTGAAAATTTTGAAAATTAAACAAATGTCATTTGTGACCCCAGAAAAATGGAAGGGAATGCATAAAAATAATCTTAAATTTGGAAAGAAATAAACAAAAGAAGATAATTGTGGCATCATCTTTGTTCACTGTAAGTAAATTTTGTATTAATATTTTGGTAGTAAGAACTGACTGAGGAAAAAATTCTATTTCTCTTAGAAGTTTACTCAGTGATTCGAAATATATGTCCTGTGAGCTCTTTAGGGTGGGTGTACAACCTTCTTACTCATTTCTGAAGGAACCCAACTGTGGCAAGAGATGATATGGTAAATTTATAAAGAACATAAACTTGAGAATTAACCCAAATTGGGCTAAAATCCTTACTTCTCCAAATATTTGCACTTGGTTATATTATTTTGAAATCTTGTTAAACTGTGTCAGACGTTCTAAATATCTGTGGAACTGTGATGATACGTTGACCTTGTGGAGGCATTTTGAGGCTTAAACTGAAATGATACATGTAAAACTCTTCGCCTATAGTAGAGTCTCAGTACGTGTTAATTATTAGTATAGTTAAGATGTTCTGAATGGGGTGGTCCTGGAGAATTATTCCCATTAATTTCCCATGGGAATTTATTTCCTTTATAAAATAGACACTGTTTGTCCAGCAGGTATATAAATGATTTTTCATTGTGCATATTTTCCAGAAAATTGTAATGTGACTTTGAAGGCTGGATGCAGATAATAAATGAAGAAGCCTACAATAAATTTTAGTTAAGCTTTAAAAGTATAGAAATCAATTATGAGATTTTAATCATGTTATTTAGCACTTTTATTTGCTCTCTTCCGGATACATTTCATTCTGTAAGTTTAAATTTATGTGATAAAACTGATAGATTTTTAATAATCATTTTGTTAAGACTACTTTTTTATTTTAAAATACATTTTCTTATTTCTATCTTCTTCAAAAGTTTAGTGTCAAAGGACTCTTCTTTGATAGCGATTTATTTTTCTTCCAGTTCTTTGATATAACATCATAATATCTAACACTCTATTCATGCCAATGAACACTAAAATTCTCAAAATTAAAAATAAATTGGCCAAAAATTAGTGACCTAAAATAGAATGAATTCATTAGCATGTCTAACTGTGAGCCGTCAGCCTCAGTTGCATTTGACTCTCTCTTTAGCCTTCTCTTCCTTGCCATTTTCTGCCTGGCATTGCTGTGATTAGCATCCTCTATAGCAACTTATTACCAGTTGAGAAGCAAAGACTCTCCGAAACTTGCATTGCTGCTGGTATGACGGGAGCCCAGCTGTAGCAATACTGAAAGAAGAGAAAGTAAATTTAAATCATGGATCTATTCCTCAAGGATTTCATAATTTTCTAAAAAACATATACATACAAAGTTTAAATAACTTCATTGACTGTATGAAAAACCATGTAAAACATATAATGAATATGAATGCTGAATGGATGGGAAATAAGAGACATGAAGTAAATAAATTAAGCAAAGATTTCTAGAGAAAGGCAACTTTGTGATGTTAAAGGCGACAGTGACACAGACTGGTAGAAAGAAAAATCTGAAGCAGGTTAGAGCAACTTGCTCAGTAAAGAAGTGCCAGCAGGGATAGCATTTCTATAGAGGTCGTAAAAACAGCAAATGAATGTTTTCAATTAGGGGCTCATATCCTGACTTTGAACCTAGTTCTTTAAATCTGTAATTCCAGCAGGCCTCGATTTTATTTTGTTTGATTTATTCCTCCCACCCTCTCACTCCCCGCTGAAACTTGGCCAAATTTAAGTTCAGCAGAGATGGTGAGATCCTTATTCAGCATTCATACCTGAGTAATGCTTTTGGTATATCTTGGGCTAACAGCCAATGTTCAGTCTTAGAATTATGATAAAACCTAATGTTATTGCCTATTTATTAGCATATATATTTGAGAACTCATCCTCTGCTGTTAATTTAATAGTAAAGTGCTTATTGCTAGATTTCTCAAAACATTTTTTAACTTATCTAGTCCTACTGTCTGACCAAGTGCCTAATTTAATAATAAATAAAGAATATATTTACATCTGCTGGACAGGACAAGAGAGAAGGGTTTTTTAAGCTCAGAAACTTAGCAAGTTGCATTGTCATATTTTGGATGGATTTGTTGGCTGCATGACTGCTCCCTAATAAAGGTGTGCTCACTAAAAGATAGAATGTTGGACTTCTTAATTTTTTAACTATTGCTAATTTTAAAAGATATTTCTAACATACTGTACTAAATTGTATAAGCTATTTTTTTTTTAATAATATGCATTTGGGAAAATTCTTTTCGAGTTAGTGATTTCAAAGAAACCTTAGTTACCTAAGATGAGAAGTTCACTCTGCATAATTACAAGTATGTTAAACACTTATCTCTCACAACTAATTAAATATACTTCTCCAGACTACTACTGCTCCAAAGTGTTATCTTCTTGTAATTTTCTTTTGTTTTCTAATTCTCTTCTCATTTCATACATATACTATATTGAATGTAGAAACATATATACAGTTTATGGCCAGTATTCCGGCCAGGATTCTGAATTGTTTCATTTCTTTCATAAGGTCTTGATGACATGCTAAGAAGGAACTCTCTGAGATTCCATTATTAGATGTTATGAGTAAATATGGCTTAGATAGAAAGACATTTGCTGCCTTAGATGGAATCAGGAGGTATTATAATTTTGAAGCATGTTGCAGAGATAAGTTTAAAAGATAGGGTGGTTGACTTGTATCTTAAATTTCAAGCCAGAAGGGACACTGTCTAGCTTCTAGTGTTCCTGTTCTTCAGCCTCCTGAAATGGGGTTATTTCAGTTCAAATAGGGACTTTTGGTCCCTTTTGTGTACTTCCTTTTTTCTTTTCTATGGTTGACCGATAATCACAATTTCTTTATTCCATAACTGACAAAGCCATACTGTTGTGTTTTCAATATTATGGAGTTTGGAAACAGTTAGCTCTGTAATTCAGCTAGTGATTATTTAATACACACAGAATTCTTTTCAGAGAATTCTCTGCAGAGAATTCTGAGTAATTCTGAATTACTGAATTCAGAGTAATTCCCTGAAGCTTTTCACAGGCCAATAAAGCCTAGGTCACTAGGCAAAAATGAAGAGGGCTTAAGTGTAAATGTAAACTACATACACACACACACACACACACACAGAGGCATTGTAGTTAAAACTGTATTTTTGGCATTAGAAAATATACAAACAGCTCTATGGAGCAAAATAGATCATACAAAATCAGATGGTCATGTACGTGAAGTTTACTTAGTTTATAATTGAGAACTTGCACGTTGTTGTGAAAGGAAAGTTTAGTTCTTTTAATCTTATGCATATACAAAATGAATTTCAAATGGATTAGTACATTAATTAAAAATATAAAACCACTGGATAGCTAAATGTGTATTATATTGAATATTTTTAGCACTCCAGATGTATTTTTTTTTTTAAATAAGGCTTAACATTGTGTCTGTTCCACCAGGTAGGAAAAATACATAAGGAAGCAAATCTGAAGGACAGCAAAACTGGGAAGCTTTTTCCACGATGCCAGTCACAAAACGGAAAGTGACCCTTTTGTGGGAGCTACACCTAGATTTCTCTTGTCACCTGAAACCACTGATGATAGCAAAGGATGAAGATTCTGAAAGGAGAAACTGAGATTTGAAAGTTTTGGACAAATCCGTTATCAAAACGTAAGTTCCTTCTGACACTGGTGGAATTTTTAAAAAATTGCTATTTTTGTTTTTGAGACCTGGGGAACTATAGAAAGAGGCTTATAACTTAGGTATGGCTGATGGTTATCAGGAGAGATGTCTAATCGTACGCTGGTTGTCAGGTTTTAAGATTTTTTTTTTTAATAATGAGATTATTGCATGCACAGGTATCTTTGAATTATCTTCTGATTGGAAAACTAAGTTGTGTTTTTTTAATGGATATTTCTAACTGAAATTGACATTCAAATTTTTCTAACATAGTTATCCTTCATTTGTTTCAGTACATTGTCTTTATCTGATTACCTATATTTTTCTAGAATTAAAATAAATAAGATTACGTTAGTCTCAGGCAAAGAATAACTAGATAATCTGGAGCACAATTTGTATATTGTAAAAATCTATTGATTTTTATTATTATTCTTTTTAATAGCATTCAGAATTAAACCACGTTGGAAGGGAAAAATTTATAATTTTAAAACAAATGCTTCTCTTAAAAAAATACGAAAGGCATGCGAGGGAGCAAGAGATCTGATTCTTAGGTTGAGGCCTGTGAGAAGAACGCCTTCATTTATTTCTTTGTTTTAAAATCAGATCTGCAATATACAAAGGAAGGTTTTACGTTTGAAAGCAGAAATGTAATAAATCTTAGAATTTTATTTCAGGGTTAATGATTGTGAATAAAAAGGATAAAGATAGAAACGAATGCCATGGTATTTAGAAGAATTTATTTAATTTAGTGCTCTTGTCCTAAAGTGCTGATGTTCATACTGTCTTTGCAGAACTGTAGGTGTTCAGGAATATTTGTGAGTTCTTCCCTTTATCTAAGAAGAATGTGTTATATTTCAGTGAATTATAGGTGGCAGTATACACAACTAAATTCCTTGAGTTACTGCAGGTAGATGGAAGGTTTTTCAGTTAGCTGACGTTCATCTATTTAGGCTTATTGTGATTCTAGCTCCCTTTCTTACCAACCTCTTCTTTTTTGTTGTTAATATAAGAACACCAAATAACCTTCCTCAGATAAGAGAGTGATTTTGAGAAGTGTTTTAAATCATAGATTTATTCTGACAGTTAGGAAACATTTTTTTTAATTTTTACTAAATAAAGATACATTAGAAGAGTATAATATTCATTGACCAGTTGATTTCATATGAAAATGAGAATTCAAAGCTAAAGGGACTCAGAATTACATGTCAAGGCTGTGACAGATAATTTTTTATTCTGTCTCTTTCATTTTCTATTTTAAAAGTTACAAGCAAATGTGCTTTGATTGCTAAGTTGTAAAAATGCAATGCTTTTCTGATTTATTATCCTGAAGTGTGATATCTATCTTTGAGAAAGTTAAGTACGAAATTGCTGTTCTTTATGCCTGATATACACCCTGAAAGCATTATATTCATGGGAATGATAAGAAAATTATATATGGTGTAAAGAAAGAGAAAAGTCTTAAATTGATGATCGATAGCTATATTGCAGCATCTCCTGGAGAATAAGAGCCTTAGGCTTGAGAGCAGTTTGTTGACACCTTTGCTTACAAAGACCTTCACAAGGTGCATCCAAATATTTCATGACAGTTACGGGGTGATAGACGTGAGAACCAAAGAGGGAAGCAGATTAAACTCTGGTGTCTGGACACTGTCGTTAAGTTTTACTTCTTGACCCTTGTGAAGTGCCACACCCCCATTCCTTTTATGCTGAATTCCTTTCATCTAATTGAAATTCCTCATGTATAAAGGAGGAAATTGAGAATTAGATATTGTCCATGTAGATACTATCCCAGTAAAGTAAGCCGTGCTTACTTTGTTTTTATTTGTTTTTTCTTGAGTGTGGGTTTTTTGTTTTTGTTTTCATTTGCTTTATCTATTCCCTTCCTCACCATAATTTGTTGATTCATTTTAATACACACAATTACTGGCTGGGTGTGGTGGCTCACACCTATAGTCCTAGCACTTTGGGAGACTGAGGTGGAAGGATCGCTTGAGCTCAGGAGTTGGAGACCAGCCTAAACAAGAGCTAGATTCCATCTCTAAGAAGAATAGCAAAAGTAGGCAGGCATGATGGCACATGCCTGTAGTCCCCTTATTTGGGAGACAGAGACAGAAGTTTGTGCTCACTATGAGCTAGGCTGATGCCATGGTACGCTAGCCTGGGCAACAGAGTGAGACTGTCTTAAAAAAAATAAAAACAATTTTAGCTTACATGGTACTTATGATGGTGAAATAGAAATTCTTGTTTGTACATGTGCACATTGGGGTGGCCGATTGTTTTGCATCATTTGATTAACACAAGCAGGTGTGTAAAATTTAATGATTCTAAAGTGAAGTAAACAGACTTGAAACAAATCCAGATCAAAACTATTTCTTCAGGGCAGTGCCTGTGGCTCAAAGGTATAGGGCGCTGGCCCCATATGCTGGAGGTGGCAGGTTCAAACCCCACCCTGGCCCAAAATGGCAAATAAAAACAAAACAAACAAAAAAACAAAAAAAAAACCAACTATTTCTTCAGATTTTTTTTCTGTTCTTTTTAAAGTTAATTAAAGATAGATTCTCAAAACTTTTATGTTTCTTAAGTACTTTTCAATTAATTTTATTGTTTTCTGATAAGATATAGTTATTCAGTATTTGGAAGTTTAAACAGCCTTTGACATTTGAACTTTAAAATTGGTGTAAACCTATAGAGACCCAATTAGATTTGGGTTAAATGTATTGAGTTTATTTTGAAAATTAAGTGAAGCCACCATGAAAATCTTTTAAAACAGGAGACCAACCCAGAGTGTCTATGAGCTATAGATACACAATGGACCCTAGGTTTTAGCCCCTTTTTTGAATAATTAACTCTCCCGGACAGCTGTTTAGTCAAATAATTATATGTGGAGAATTAAATCTTTTCATCTGAAACAAATATTCTACCTAAAGCTGCTACATTCCCATAGGATACATCTCCCTAAATAGTATTTTTATATACACTAGTCAAGATTCCAGGCTTTCTTACTACTGTTGTCAAAGTTTTATTAAAAAAAATAAACATGGTTGAGACATGGGTCTTGCCATATAAGTACAGCTGACTGCTTTTGCATAGTTGTCTAGGTCCTAGTGAAAAAGATCATTTATGAAAGTTGTGCCTGCATGAACCTATGTGATACACTAGATATCAGACCTTTAACTTTTATGAATGCACATTTAAATGATACAGGGCCTGAAAAAACTAATGGCTTGTAATTCCCCAGATAACTTCAGTTTGAAATGAAAACTGGCAAGAAATTTTGTTTGATTCATTTATTCATTCCGATATGTACTGAGCACCAAGAACATAGCAAGATGTTTTGACACTTTAGTGAACAGTGCTTTTGCCTTTATTTGTGTGTGTATAGACAGACAACAAAAGGTAAGAGTATTAACTAAGTAAAGTATTTAGTATATTAGGATATGAAAAGGACTATGGAGAATAGAAAAAGTTAAGGTGATCTCTTAATTTAAAATTGTGTAATTTTCTTTCCCTTTGAAATTTATGAGGGCTATAGAATACAGATGAGATGTTGAATGGGATTGTATTAAGTGAATATGATTGTTATGACATGGGAAGAAAAAAAATCCAAATTTGGCTGTTCTTTCTTAAGCTTCCCTTCAGGACTCACTTTAAAGTTGATTTCTCATTAGCCACTAAATTGAATGTTTCCCACTAGGCAATTTGCCCCAAACACTAAGTTACTGGGAAAACCACTAAAATAACAGCGCCGTTTGATCGGCAAGAAAGCTTTTAAAGTAAAGAGATGACTAGATGTCAAATAGGTTTCCACTTTTGATAATTGCCTTATTTTTTAATAGAAAAATAAGGGGAGTATTTAAGAAAGCATCAAAAGAGGCAAGACATTTGTTCAGCATGGTGAGTGAATTCCCTACAGTAGACTTTTGGGAATTTCTTATCTACCTTAACAAAATCCTTATCATTCATGGGAGTAGCTAAACAATAAAATAAAACTAAATAAAGGAAAAGCAATGAAAAATGTAGTTACTGTTACTTAAACAAGTAAATTTCCCTTAGAAAATGATGCCACTGTCAAATGGGACTCTGAGAACACGTCCCCATTGACTGGACTTGGCAATAATCTGACTTGTGGTCAAGTGGTAATGAAAATGCCTACAGATGTTTGCCAGTAAGATTGGCACTTCTGGAATAGTGCTATATGTACAGATGTGCTTTCTATCTGTAGTTTATAAGGTTTCTCTCAACTCATTCAGTTATATCATTATATAAGCAGTAAGCATAGAACAAATCATGGTCTCTGTGAGTACAAAATCTGTAATTAGAAAATGCTTACTTCTTGTTGTAGTGATCTAGAAAACCCGTCTTCCTGAAACTTCATAGTTTTATTTTACCATCATGCCCATCCCTTAGTCTTTTTTATTTACTTACTGTCTTTATGTACTTATTTACTCATTTATTTAAAAAATATATAAAATAAACCCTTACATGTTAGACATTGTGCTTTCAGGCACCTTCCTGCGTAAAAAACATTCTCACAGTAAAGGTGGTAAAGTGACAGGGTGAGTCTGAAAACCCAATCTCTGTAGCACCATTTAGTTCTTTGTAGCTTACAGCTATGTATAGATTAGAAAAGCAGAGATGATGATGGTCAGGATAAAGAGAGAAGTATCACTGAGTGTGACATCAGAGAAAACAGAAATCTGCATAGATTCAGGTGACTGCTGCATAAGTGATGTTCATCATGATGGCAGCCAGTAAGGAAAAGTAAATAAGGGAGGGGGGAATGGGTGGAGGGAAGTGGATTGGAGGGATCACTTCTGAGGTTTATCTTACAGGGGTACAAGTGAATCTTTCTAAGAGTAGAATGTGAACGTTTTAAAATAATAACTGAGAAAATGACATGAAGGCTGTGTTAACCAGTTTGATGGAAGTATTTTGGATTGCATGTGAAAACCCCACACTGTGCCCCAGAAGTGCATTAATGTACATAGTTACCATTCAAAAAAAAAAAAAAAAAAAAAAAAGTAAATAAAGAAAACAGTAAATATTACTGTTATATGCCTTTAAACAAGGCAAAACATTTTTAATTCATTTCAGAATGAGTTCAGCACAGTGGTCCACTTATAAAAGTTACTAACAAATTAGAGTAATGATGATAATACTCCCAATAGTTTGAGATTTTTGACTATTTTTAAAGTTTGTTTAAAGGGAAGTTATTTTTGCTGGGCGCGGTGGCTCACGCCTGTAATCCTAACACTCTGGGAGGTCGAGGTGGGTGGATTGGCTGAGCAGGTTTGAGCAGAGCCTGAGCAAGAGCAAGACCACATCTCCAAAGTACAGTCAGGTGCTTGGCACCTGTAGTCCCCGCTACTTGGGAGGCTGAGGCAAGAGAATCGCTTAAGCCCAAGAGTCTGAGGTTGCTGTGAGCTCTGACGCTGCAAGGGTGACAAAGTGAGACTCTATCTCAAAAAAAAGAAAAGAAAATTATTTTGTATATATTATTTTATTTTTAGACTTGGATGGGTAAATTACACCATTACAGATTGTATTCAATCTATTTTTTAATTGCTCCATATATATTTAATTTACTGATTTGCCATGCCTCATTTCTTATAAATCTGGTTTTTAATAAAAAATTTCCTATTATTTATAGCTCTACAATACAGTGAGTATATCCATGTTTATCTTATAGTCCTTCTAAATCACATTTAAGTCATCCCAGCCTCTCTATACAAGCTCTACTTTAGCATAAAACGTGTGGAATTTTCTTATGTATACTTACCGTAAATGTTCTATTTCTAACCTAATTTCATCGCATAGAATTGGAACTGTGTGTCTTCGTTTCTCTAGAAATATTGTTAAATTTCATATAATACCTTTCTGGGAGAAATGAGAGTAATTAAGAAGCATGAAGTTACCTATTTAATTAGCCTATTTGTATCCTCAGAAGAATCTTTAGTTGTGAAAATTGTGAGGGAGCTTGCCCTTGGTTAATTGAATCACAGGATGTTTTTCTCATTAACTTTTCTTCCTACTATTTGGTTTGGTTTTATTTACTTAAAAATGACTCACTCCCAAATTCCAGATTATACACTTTTTTCTATGTAATATTGTATCGAAAACTGTGAATCTGTGGTCAAATCTAGAATCAATACCAGCCCGATTTTGTTACCATAAAGGCACTGAATATATTTTTACACTAAAGAAATATTCAAATATACAAATATATCACATTGATCTTTTAGAGTAAGGGATTTAAGATGTTGACATCCATTGAACAGTTCAAAATGCAGTTTGAAAACTGCTTAATCTTTCTCTCCTGTGAATATTGCTAAACCAAGGTACGGAGAGTTTGGTATATATATGCTTTCTTCCGTCCCCAGATAATTGTATTTATTAAGATGAACTTTACCTATTTCAGCTTAATATTTCTTTGAAAGGCATGTCCTAATTTAGAAGCCAGTGAATAAAAGGCATCATACTTTTAATTACTTTTTAAAAGAACCTAATCTTTCCCCTTTGAATACTCCAAATTAGATTAAACTTTCTGGGGAGAAACAAAGCAGAGGGGAGTTGCCAAAGGAGAAAGGAGTTGAAGTCAAATGTAAGTTGCCAATCTTTTGATAAAACGAAGAAAACTAAGAAAAACAGCAGCTGCTATTTCAGCTCAATAACTCCAGTACCTCCTAGTGAAAACATTTTGAGACTGCTGAGTAGAAATACTTTAAAGGTCTATTGTAAAAGAAACAAGAATTTTATTCATTAATTAGACTCGTCAGAGACTGCTTTGAATTTGCAAAACTGAATAACCTTTTATTCCATGGTAATAGTTAAATCCTTTAGCTCATTCGATTGCTTATGTCCCATTTGATTTCACTTTAAGGTTTCACCTTTACAAGTGCATTATACCAAACCAATCCCATAATGTTTTCATTCCCTCTAGCCTTAGTAGAAAAAGCAAAGAGTACCTCGTTTTAATACACGACAGTGGGAAAATAAATTGCACAATTGACATCTCCTAATAATGTACAAGTAACAGAGTAGAGAACATTTTTGTTTATGTGTTTCTTCAGCCTTAAATAAATAATGGAGAATTTTTTTCTTCTTTTTTTTTGACAGTCTCGCTATGTTCCCCTGGTAGAGTGCCTTGACATCACAGCTCACAGTAACCTCCAGCTCTTGGGCTTAAGATTCTCTTGCCTCGGCTCGGTGCCTATAGCTCAACCGGCTAAGGTGCCAGCCACGTATACCTAAGGTGGCGGGTTTGAATCCCCAGC
>NW_003852578.1:1322015-1325926 GCF_000181295.1 Otolemur garnettii
AAAAAAAAAAAAGATTCTCTTGCCTCAGCCTCCCAAGTAGCTGGGACTACAGGTGCCTGCCATAACACCTGACTATTTTTGTTGCTGTTGTTGTTATTGTTGTTTTAGCAGGCCCTGGCCGGGTTCAAACCTGCCTGACCCTGGTGTATGTGGCCGGCGCACTAACCACTGAGCTACAGGTGCTGAGCCCTTTTATCCTTCTTAATAGTTACTTTGTTGAATTGCAAAATATTGCACTTTCATAGAGATTATTTTCTGTTTTAATACATTGCAATTGAAGTTGATTCAAAGACAGAACTTATGCCACTGTCTGATATTTTGCTGTCTAGCATGTACCGTTCATTAATTCATACTTCATTAATTTAGAATTCCTGAAAATTTGAGTTTAGTATTGAACTTTTTTTGACGATGAAAAAGAGGATATGCTAAACAAATAAAGTGTGTAAAAATTAAAAGGGAAAAGTAAACACACTCCGAAATCATCAGTTTTCAGTTTTAAAAATAGCTAAGAATTTTGAAAACATTATTTTTCAATGTATTTGAAAGTTACAAGTTATTCACTAACTGTATCATTTAGCCTTCTAAGATACATTTGGTTGTTTCAGACCTTAACATATTTCAAATATTACAGTTTCTTAAAAATATTTTTAAATCTAACCTTTTCAATATAAAAAATGAGAATTTAATCAAATTGTACAGTGTGCAAAAACAGAGATCTATTCCTTCCATCCTCCCAATCTAAGGTACCCAGTCTTCAGAGGCAAGAACTTTCAACTGTGTAAGCTGTTCCTTCTGACATTTGTATCTAAATAGTATATTAATATTTCTATTTCTTGATTTTTCCATTTTAGAATGTATCTAATAATCTCCCAAAGTGGAAGCTTTTTTAAGCTACCTATTCATAGCTATAAAAACATGCTACTTTTACTGTCATTATCCCAAAAGTTTAATCATAATTGTCAGTTAAAATATTATTTAATTTTTACATGATTATGAGTGTGTAAATGTACTTTTATCTGAGTTAAATGGTATACTGTGAATATAGCTGCTTTCCTTTGTACCTGTTTTTATCTGGAGTTAATAACTTGTTTAATCACGTGTGTGATTTGTATGTTATCGGTCACGCCAACACAGCAGAAACACTATAAAATCCTCTCTGTACAAACACTTCAGGGCATCTTCTGGGTGCTCCCCCCTCCCGCGTTCTCCCTGCCAGCTTCTTATCACATTCTGCAACAGCTGATTTCTAGGTCAGCTGCACAGCTGCCAAACCTGAACTTCTTTTCACCATCTTCCCAGACATCCCCTTTGCTTTTCTTGGGTTCAGTCTTTCATTTCATCTTCTTTCACTTTATTCCTTAATTTTAAATAAACACATCCCCTAGAAATTTATGAGAAAGGGCTCATGGGTATTACAGTTTTGACATCCCACAATTCTGAAAAACACTCTTGAACATCTCATTTGACTGAAAATAGAGTTCTCACTTAGAAACTCATAGTCTTTCAAATATTGAAGGTTTCCCATTTTTTAAGGTTTCCACTGTTTCTCTTAAAAAACGCTATGACATTACAGTTCCAAATTCAGATCTGTGTAATGGGAACTGTTGTGTTTGCTTATCTCTCTGGAAGATTTTTAGGATCACCTTTTGAGTTTTGGTATTCTAAAATTTCAAGATGATATGATCTATGTGCCACTACCTCAGAGAGCAGAAAAAAAAATACCATTTCACTAAGCTGAACCCTCAGCAGGCCTATTTTTTCATTCTTAAAAGTAAATAACTTTCAATTGGGGAAATATTTTAAATGTTTCTTTGATAATTTTCTTTTTTAAATTTACTTTGTTCTGTTTTTCCTTGAAATTTATTTTAATTAAATCAGTCCCAATTTTATTACCTTATCTTGTCTATTTTCTATCTCTTAGTGATGTTTGTGCTTTCTGAAATTTATTTTCAATTTGATTTTCCAACCTTCTTATTGGATATTTTTATGTTCGTTATCATACACAGTATTTGCATTTAATTCCTAAGAGTTCGTTCTTTTACTGTGGATTTACTTTAATCATCTCATTGAGTTTTTATGGATGCATTATCTTCTTTTATCTCTCCAGAAAAATTAATATCTTCTTTTGAATTATGACCCTTTTATATTTCTCCTCTTTTTTCCGAGATCCTATTTTCTGTTGATCGACCTGTTCACTGTTTTTCATTTAGAGGATTGTTTATATGTGGTGCTCATTGACCATCCATTTAGTTTTAAATGCTGAACTAAAAATGTTGATTTATTGCACCAAACAAAAGAGTTAATTTGGTGCTTAGTGTGCCTGGATCAGCTTGCGAATGGTTGTTATACCTCAGAGTAAGGAAAGTCTCTCATTTGAGGGCTTTAAAGATAATTTATCCTGTTCTGATTTTCATAGAGCAGAATCTTCTGATTCCCTGCAGGTGAGCATAGAAAATGAGCTGGGAAATTCAACTTTTGACCTTACAGATGTTCGTATGAATCCGCTCATTTTTATTTAGCTATCTTATTTCCCTCCACCTGTGTCAGCTGTGTCCGGTGACCCAGGTTTAAAAGGCTCTGTTGCTTAATATCTCCATAAGGTCACTGTGTTGAGGAGCGAGAGGTACTTTTAGGATTGGTAGGAAGGTTAAAAAAGACCAAAGAAATCATCTGTTCTGTCTTTCAACAAATCTCTCAATTTTGGGTCTTATTCCATATGATTTGGTGTTCTTTACAATTTCTCAGTACCTGAAATTTCTATGTGATCTGCAAGAAGGGACTTGGTTGCTTTCTCTCGTTTTCCCCTGGAGGGCACTTTGGCATCAGCTTTCTTTACCATACTGCGTCAATTGTATCCATTTATTTTCCTTTTACCAAAAAATTTCCTGACATATCTTACCTGCTGTAGTTTCTTCTTGTGTGCGCGTGTGATTGTGTGCGTGTATTTCACTCATTCACTTGTTAGTAGAATGCTGTTTGGAGAAGCAGCAGTGGAAAACTGTGTTCAACCAGAACTCAAATAATGCAACTTCAATTTTTTAAATCTATTCTGTAATTCAAAAATTGTATTTTTTGTTTTAGGGACATCACATTAGTGACACTTTGTATTAGCAGAGATAGCAGGATATTCTTGTGAGGAAATGATTACTGGCTAGCTGTGTAATACAAATTTGATCTTCCTTCCATCGGGATAAAGTTGACTGAAAATGAATAAATTTATATACAGATTTAATTTCTTAGTCAATACAGAGCTATGACTAAATATACTAGAGCATTTAATTGATTTTCTGTAATACTCAATTCCAACTATTAAAAAATGCTAATGGATGGGACAGCCTCTCAGGCTCTCAGGGGTATTGCGATCTATCTTTAGGCAGTTGCTACAATAATCGCACTATTATTATCTATGAATTTTTGATATCACTATTACCTATCACTATATTGATATCATTGACTATTATCATAAAATGTCCTCCTCAAACGTGTAAAATTTAGCCAGAATATCATTATGCACCATTGTACTGCTGTAATTGAGGTATTGATAAGAAGAACATGCTGTTGCAATGGTGCTACACTCCAGGACGAAATGAATTCAAAAGTCATTTGGTCTTAGTATTTCTAGATATATTATATTATAAATGAGAGATTAAGCATCTAGGAAAATGTGGTTTTGAATTAGTAAGTAAATCCTGGCATTGTTAATTGAGATGTGAAAAATAAGAAAAAGAGAACTTTGGGAGAGACAAATGCTGACTTTGGCTTCAGACAGGTTAATCTTGAGCTTCTTTGGAAATATTAAACAGCAACCTGTCATAACAAGATAGGAGCTCATCAGAGATATCTGGGCCAAACATGCAGAACTGATCAGATCAGCTTAACTACACTGAACAGAAATACTCCCATGTCCAAGT
>NW_003852578.1:1326582-1328176 GCF_000181295.1 Otolemur garnettii
CTGAGGTGGAAGGATTCCTTGAGATCATGAGTTTGAGACCAGCCTGAGTTAAGACTGAGACCATATCTCTACTATTAAAAAAAATAGAAAAATTAGCCAGGTATTAAGGCCTGTGATATAGTCCCAGCTACTTGGGAAGCTGAGGCAGGAGGATTGCTTAGACCAGGAGATGCAGTTTTCAGTGAGCTATGCTGGTGCCATGGCATTCTAGCCTGGGCATCAGAGATTTTGTCTCAAAAAAATAAATGAATACATTAAAAAATCCCTTATTTTTAATTCATATTTTTTAGGTTGACCAATGAATGCAGATGAAAAACTAAAGAAAACTAGAGACAAATCCTTTAAAATCTTGGATGAGAAATGAGAGAGACAGGACAGTAACTTAGAAGTTTGGGAGTTATTGGAGAGTAAAGTGAAATTAGAAAGAAGTGAGTCAGAAAGAGAAGATGTGATGAGGCTGATGACCAATTAATATTTATTAAATGATGCTGTGTAATGATTCTCTACTGAATGATTTTATGTGCACTAATCCTTTACTCTGGGTATTATTATCATCTTCATTTTATAAGAGCAAAAACTTAGGCCTGAAAGGTTAAATAACTTCAGACACAGACCTGCTGAACTCGAGGGCTAGAAATTTCACCTATGCCCCTTCTCAACTCAAGTCATCAACTCATAATCTCTCTCTACCTCCTACCTTGTCTTAGTTATGAAGGATCTTGACTCTTAACTCTCCATCCAATTTACTACATTTTTTTAAGCTGAAAAGTTAAGAAACTCGGTGAAAGCAAATAGATGGTTTTAGTTTGAATGAACAATATACAAGTAAGATTTCAATGGAAAAACATCTAATAGTGACAAATTTCAAAACAGTTTTTACCAGGCAACTGGATCAAATGCCCAAGGTACATGTTCTAATTATATTTCCAAAGCAGAAGCTGAGCATCACAGTTTTTTATAGTAACAGAGGTTTTTAAATTTAAAAACATAACCAACCTCTCTTCATATAATACCCAAACAAGAAAACAGATTAAATAAAATGCACAATGAATACACCTAGCGAACATCTGTGCATGCAGATAAATACTGTGTTACTGCAACATCAACTTTAAATGATATAGAAGTGTTTTGAGAGGCTGGGGGAGGCCTCAGTTTCAACTCTGTGGTGTTTGGTGACACGAGATGGAGGAAGTGAAAGAAAGGGGAAAATCAATGTCATTTTGCTTATTTCTATCTATCTAATATATTCATAAAGACCAAGAAGGAAAAAGGAGCTTGGAATGGTGAAAAATATATAGCAGGAGAGTCTGGGATCTTCACAGTTCTACCAGAGCAAAAAATATGAAAGAATTGTTTATGGGTTCTGGGAAAAGGGGAGAACTATTGTTCATTGGAAATATTCAGCTGTTTAATCTTTAGACCTAATTCAGAAGGTGATAGCCCTTAGTACTGCTGTGACATCTCAGGGGATATAGGGAGAAGGAAAATGAAGCATCTGATATCCCTCAGAACCAGGAGGTTACAGAAACCCCACAGAAGGGCGGAACCATCAGCTAAGCGAGTGGGATCATGTTGTACTACATGCTCTTATTTT
>NW_003852578.1:1328248-1333029 GCF_000181295.1 Otolemur garnettii
AAAGGTGGTACAAGTCAAGACCTACTGGGACTTTGTAAAGAGGTAGTGGAGTATACTGAACTACCATGCCTTGCCTGTGGGCCCCCCCTGCTGTCCCCTCTGGCTTCTGAGCAGGCCTTGGTTCTTGGGCTACTGGACCCCAGTCAAATCTTCATAAGCTGCTTGCTCCTGCATAGGCATTATCGGCTGTAAACCAGGTTGCTGGGATGACTGAGGTAGCAGTTGACCACATGGGAGTTGTAGGCCCTAGGAAAAGAGAGAAAGAGAAAGAGCGAGAGGTGAGAGGTCCATTTGGCTAGTTGGAATTAGGCTATGATAGTAAGAAATGTGGATCTGTTGAGGGGGCTGCCTGTAGACGTGGGATAGAGAACTTTCTGAGTAGGCTAGAGGTGGAATCCCTAGAGGCGAGAGAGGCCGACCTTCATGGAGGTTCGCTGCTGATAATGTTGAGAGGCAAGTGGGGACTGCAAAGGAGCTGGGGATGGGTCAGAAACTTCAGACGAATCTTCACTGTTAAGGCTTAATTTTCTAAAGGAGTTGCTGAAGTTATCTTCCTGTGAGAGCTTGTGAATATTCAAGGTGGCTGTGACTGAAACATGGGTCAGGGCGCAGGAGTTGCTGCTGCTGGGTAGCAGAGGGGAGAAGACGCTGGACAGATGAGGCTGAGCGGAGCTGGCTGCACATTTCCGGAGCACGACGCGCCATGCCTGCCCGGAGGGCCTTCCTGCACTGTTACCTTTACTGTTCCCTGTGCTATTGCCAGTTAAGGATAAAGATTCTGTGGAAGCTTCTGGCTTTGATGACGGGAGATCACTCCCTTCAAGGATATGGCTCCAGGGATTCAAGTTCACTGTCCATGTTTCGTTGGCTGTTTGAGATGTGGCCTAGTCCCTTGTGTTTCATCTGATGTCATTTAGATATCTGTTCTGGCCAATTGCATTATAATCTCAGTCCACACTGGATTTTCTCTATTGAGAATGAATCTCCGTGGAAATTCTGTATTCTTCTCATTCTTTATATGTCCAAGAATCCTCTGTTCATGGATTATTGTGTTACTGGTTTTGTCAATGATGGTAAGTTTTCCAGTTTGATCAACATTGAAGTCCATCTCCAAATAACCAGTTACCCACTGTAAATAGCCTTTCATGGTATGAGATCATCTCAGGGAATTTCTTAAACTGGTTATTGTTATAAATAAATTTCAGAAGCTCCTATTCTAATTTTAGCAGCATCATTATGTCCCTTGGTCCTTTATCTGTCGGTTAAAAAAAAAAAAAAGAAAATGAAAAAAAAATCCAAACGCCGCCAAAAAATTTTGGCCGAAAAAATTATTTTTGGCAGAGATATTATTTGGCCCACTGTGACTGCATGGTTTTATGTGAGTTACATGCTCACTAGATTCAGGATGAAACTAGTTTTTTAAAGCAGTTGTAGCAATATACCTCTCATCACTGGTTTGCATAATTTCCCATTGCTCTCACATGTTGTTAATAGCACATAACATTGGCTTATATTTTAGTTATCTGATCATTTCATAGATGTGTGACCATATTCCATGCTGGTTTTAATTTAAATGCCCCTAATTACAATAGAATTGGATATATTAAGATTTGTACTTTCATACCCTTTATTGTCAACTCAAATGCTTTTCCCATTTTCAATTCAATGGTCTTCAAATTGATATAATTCATTGTTGATCACAAGTACTATAAATATTTTCTCTTACATAGTAGTTGTGTTTACTTTCCCTTTATTGTGTGTTTTGATGAACACAAGTTATTTTAAAATGTAGTCAATCTTATTCATCTTTTCTTTTTTGTGCTTAAAAAAAAAATCTTTTAAAAAACATCCCTTCAACCTTTTGGCAGCAATGCTTCCACTTGTAAATTTTCTTTTTCTGAAAACTAAATCGTTTTCTGATTGATGCATTTCTTTTTTAGAGAAGATAATATATGCAGGTTATAATCAAGTCTTATTTAGTGGGAGCAATTTTGTAACTTTAAGGAGTGTTGTATGATTATTGTACCTGATTTTACAAGTTAATTTGGAGGCTAGTCCTAATTTTCTCATTTGCATCTTTTTAGATTTTTTATGATAGACCTTAGCTATCCAGTAAGTATGGCTAACACAGAGTTTGCTTTGAAATTAGTTTGCTTTTGATAGTGCGTGGATAAACATCATCCCCACTCATTTCAATGTTGGTCATACTTTATAGTAGGAATGTGACCACATGAAAAATTTACTCTTTATCATATGTTATCATATGTTATCATATGGCATTTCAATAAATTATCTGATGAAATCTATCAATACATAACAACTATGCTAATTTTACTGAAGCCTATGACACTCAGAGACATTAAATAACATACTAAGGGCAAGCTAGGAAGTTAAAGGCTAAAACATAAATTCTGACTATTTTTCATTTTCCTTTGATGTCCCTTCTTAAATACAACTTAGAACTTTATAATGAAACATTCACTTATTTTAAATTATTTCACCAATTTTAAAATGAAAGAGCCCTCCTCTAATTTAAGCTGTGTCCAAATTTCTCCCTATGAACATTTTTTCTTATCCAGATTCAAGTAGACTTAATCTTTTTGAAAGTTATTCCCAATGTTTTATATGTTAGTTAAATGTAATGTATTTTGTTGTAGTTGGTAAATTTAGGGGTAAGGCTTAGGGAGTCTTTGTAGACTGGCAAGTAGGCTTTGTTTCTTTCTTGTTTGCTGTTCAGTGTATATACATGTGTATCAGATGGGTGAAATAAGGGCAATATAGGCAAGGAAAACAAAAGAGATCCAATTAGGGCAGTTTATTACCACTTGTCTGCAATACCATTGGACTGTGATGACCTTTTTAAAAGTTCATTCATAGGAAGATATCCATTTCCAGTGAAACGAAATCATTTTTGAATAAATAAATTTTGTTGCTTTAAAAACTTAAAAGTCATATTTATCTGTTTAGAATAGGCAAATTACAATCTTCTGTGTCAGATGTTATTTTTTAAATGCTGATTCAGTGATTCCAAACTCTTCTATTAACTTTGGACTAAGTTATCTGTGAAGTCACAGGATGGGCTGGAAGAGTCCAAAACAAAATGGGCGTATTGATTTTGGACCCTATTTACAAATAGGTAAAAATATTATAAGGAATTTTTTAAAAAGTTGTTTTAAATATATGGATTAATACAGCACTCTTGGATAAATATGCTCATAGTGGTTAGATTTTTGTAGGCTTATGTGCATTCTAGCTAAGGCCTTGGACACTTCATTATTTATTTAAATTGTAGAACTTACGATACCCATATAATCACGAATTTTAGTGAAAATTTGGGTATTCAAAATAATGTTAACTTCCCAGACTAGTATTTACCATTAAGAAATAAGCCACCTTTTATACATGTTCCTTTCTATGGTTTCTCTTTATTATTATTCCTCATTTTGAACATTTTTTGTGGTTTTAGATTTGAAATCCTGGTACACATAAGCTTCCTTAAAATGATTATTTTTGTTTATAATAATTAGCATATCTTTTTCATACTAAGAATAGAGAGGGTAGCTTTTATGTGTCAGTCTCTCAGATGATTAATACTTTGAGGATGTACAGTTATTGTCCAAATCAATGTCCTAAGTGTTGATATTGGAGTAACTGACTGACATTGGAGTAAATCTCTATCATTCTACCAGATGCTGAAGTGTTCTCTTAAAATCATGCTTTTCAATTTACTTGGAATCTCGTTGGCTTCATCTCCTGCTGTTGTAATCATTAGCAGGACTCTATAGAGAGTGGAATTTCTCAAAATATAGACAGTTTTATTCAGAACATGAGCCCTGCTGGCATGTCTTTTCATTTGTACTTAGTTTGGGATATATAGCTGCCCCTTTGACTTTCATATGCTTATTTCAGAGCCTGAACACAAAGTATGTTTCCTCCTACTTTAAGATACAGATGGCAAAACTCCTCAGTGTGCCAAGAAATTTTATTTGCTTTTAAATTCTAACTGTCCCATTATATGACTGAGTTATATTAAGATTTTAATAGCACAAATAAGGGTCAAAGCTTCTTTGTTGATGAAATTTTAAATCACCCCTGGGCTTTCTTATATCTGACATTTATTTTCTACTTCATTTTAAAAAACGGAAGTTCACGAGCTTTTCATCCTGTGAAGTAGTCGGATTTTATTCATGTTCAGACCCATTGAAACCTGCCAACCATATAAAAACAGTTGCCAATATGGGAGAACTCTTCCTTGTGTTGTGATAGAAAGGGTTTCACTGTTTAAAAGTAAACTTAAAATAAAAATATATTTCCCCTCTTTAAAAACAACAGCATGTGCCTGCTTGTCCCAGGTGGTTTTCTCTGAGAATGAGGAAAACAGTAGACTTACTTGATAAAGGATGTATGTTTACACAAAAAAAGTATTAATGTAAACACACACATACATAGCCAGCTGATGTTGTGCCTTAGAAACAACCCAAAGTCAGTGTCAATTTTGAATCAGTTACACATGTTGCTAGGACTTGTTTTTTCGACCAACTTGGAAATCAAAGAAAGATTTTTCTTCTTTTCCTTTAAATTTATGTTTCTACTTTGGGGGATTATAATTGAGACTTAGGTACCTGAATTTAAAAATTATTCAAAAAGAGCTGAGTTCAATTTTTCTTTATTTGATTTTTTTAACTGATACATAATAATTATACATAGTTACAGGGTCCGTATAAGGTTGCCGAATTGTTACACAGTGAATTTCTATTGTCATTCGTATGGTTTTGCTTAAC
>NW_003852578.1:1337519-1342062 GCF_000181295.1 Otolemur garnettii
TCCCCACATAGATAGTCTTGGGTAGGTCTAGGAGCTGCTATCATGGAGACAGTGGGGTCCAGGCTTTTCTTTCTGAACATAGGATGTTTGCCAGCCTTTACCTGGCCCCCAAGTTTTGGGAATTCACACTTAAAACAGGAAGAATTTCTTGATTTTAGAATTTTGAAACCTATGTGTACAATATTCACTAATATAGATTAGTTCTGCCTGTTTTGAACTTTACATAACCAGATTTTATGAATGTTACCTTTGCTGAATACCATGTTTATAAAATCCACCCCTGTTGTTGTGTATGGCTGTAGCTTTTTTCATTGTATGCTTCACGGTATTCCATTATAGGCGTGTATCGCTTGACTTTGGGCACTTTGATTGTTTGAGAGCAGGTATAGTAGTGCTCCATGATCATCCCTACCTATGGTGTGTATTTTGCAAACATTTCTCTACTGTCTATATGCAGAAGTAGAATTATTGGGTCAAACGCATGCATTCAGAAGTTGTTACAGTGATGTCCACTTCTATCAGCAGCCACGGTGCTTTTGGGTGATCCACGTACTCATCATCACCTGAGGTTTTCAGGCTTTTTGATTGTTGTAAAACTGGTGATTGTGAGGGGCATTGTGTGTTTAATTTGGAAACCCTTGCTTACTAATAATCTTAAATATTATTTATATGCTTACAGGCCACTGGATTTTCTCTTTTGTGAAGTATCTGTTCAAGTCTTTTGACTTTTTTTTTTAATGTTGCCTATGGTTTTTTTATTGGCATTTCAGAGTTAATTTCCTGTTCTATGTAGAAATCCGTTGTTACACGTTGTAAATATATTTGTCTATTCTGTGATACACTTTCAATTTCATGTTCTTTGGCAGCCACTTTAAAGTGCTTATGTTTGTTTTGCTTATAATTTTTAAAAACATTTTAAAGATGCTCTCTCATCCTTTTCTTCCCCTTCTCCTTCTGTACCAAAACTAATGGCAGTGAGGAATTAATCATGAATTAATTAAAATCTACCCTTAATAAACCTGCTTATTTGTTGCCACTTGACTACGTTGCTCTTTAAAAAAAAAAGCTACCTTTCAACTCTCTTTTCAGTCCACATCACCTACTTCCAAAGCTGTCCTATCAAAATATTTGTGCCCTTTACTTATACTAACTCTACATTCAAAGTTAATAACCATGTTGATTATTATTTTTCATTTTTAACACTAGTTATTTTAGGATTAATTAAGAAATATTCATCTATGCACTTAGACCATGGTAGATTTTAGTATTAGTCTTCACACTTTTTGGTCTCAAATTTTAACTTCACATTATTAAAAATTTTTGAGACCAACCCAACAAAAATTGTTGAGACCAATTCTTATACATAAGGGTACATGTGAATCTTTCTAAATGAAGAATATAAATGACTTAACACAATAACTAAGAAAATGACATGAAGGCTATGTTAACCAGTTTGATAAGAATATTTCAAATTGTATATAAAAATAGCACACTGTACTCCATGACAGTATCAATGTACACAGCTATGATTCAATGAAAAAAAATTAAATCCAATAGTGTTTACCATATAGAAATTAAAATAAAGATTTTCACATTATTGCATGTCAATGTAAGTAATATATTATGAAAAATAATGATTGTTTTAAAACAAAAAATTGAGAAAAATAGCATTGTTTTATATCTTTGCAAATTTCTTTAGAGTCTGTCTTAATAGAAAATACATTGATTTTGGGGCCAAGCCTCTGGCTCAAAGGAGTAGGGTGCTGGCCCCATATGCCGGAGGTGGCAGGTTCAAACCCAGTCCCAGCCAAAAACTGCAAAAAAAAAAAAAAAAAAAAGAAAGAAAATACATGGATTTTTATATATGCACACACATGTGAGTTGCCTTGATGTAAGTGTATTATTATACTACTAAGCTGACGACCAGTATATAGTAGGACCACTAATAAATGTTTACTAAAGCAATCTGAAATATTGCTTTAATATTGTGAAACACACACATATACAAATATCTTTTAACCACCAACGTATTGTTTACATCTTGATTCTTTTTTCTAATAATGATGGGGTATCATGGCATTCCCCAGGCTAGAGGGCAGTGCAGTGGCGATTCATAGGCCTTCAACTCCCTCATCTAAGCAGGCCTCCTACCGCAGCTTCCCAAGTGGCTGGAATTACACATAAGCATGACCATGCCCAGCTTTGTTTCTTAATTTTCTCTTTATGAAAGAATGTATGAAGATTAGTACAATAAATGAATGACAAATTCATATATTCTTAAATTTTAATTAAATATTCTGGAAAAATTGTCTTCCGTGCTTGGCAGTATCTTATTAATCCTTTTATGTCATATGTTTCTTATATCTGTTGTAAAAAACTTTTAAATTTTTTAAAAAAGTTAAAGAAAAGAATGTAAACCATATCTTCTTGTTCTTTATTTTCTTAATTGAGAAATCTGTGGTCTAAAAGACCACAGATAAGCTATTAATACTCTTTTTTAAGAATTTTAATATACTAAACAAATTCTTAATATGGTAAGAATATTTACTGAATATTAATGTACTGTATGGTCTTTATTGAGGTACCAAGAGGAAATATATGATGAATTGACAATATGTCTTCTGACCCAGAATTGTTTATAAGCTAATATTTCTTTCCAGCACTGGAAAATTATAACAATCTAGCTTACTGAAGTATGCACATTAATCCATTTGTCTACCAGACTTTCTTATGAACATTAAACAAAATGATATATTAAAATAGCTAGTACAAGCCTGGCGTGGTGGCTCATGCTTGTAATCCTAACACTGGAGGCAGAGGTGGAGGATTCCTTGAGCTCAGGAGTTTGAGTAAGAGTAAGACCCTGTCTCTACTAAAAATAGAAAAATTTAGCTACACATTGTGGTGAAGACCTGTAGTCCCAGCTACTCAGGAGGTTGAGGCAGGAGGATGCTTGAACCCGGGAGTTCTGAGTTTAATGTGAGCAGGGCTGATGCCATAGCACTCTAGCCTGGGCAACAGAGTGAGATTCTGCCTCAGAACATAAATAATGAAAAGTAAAATTATATAGTAAGTACAGTAGTGTCATGGCTTAGGTACTGCTCAAAAAATGGCAGCTATTTACTTTGTTTTTCTATTCCCATCCACCTATAGATCTTGGGGTCTGTTGCACAGCTGGCTATGTGTGGCTGTGAGGAATACCAGTTCCCACTGCTGCCAACAAATACACCTTTGGTATATTACTTCATGAAATTATTCCTTATTTATTTTCTAGTCCTAGATTTCAAAAATTAAAGTTTGAATTTAGAAAAGAAATTAATGTTCCTAATTGTAAATATCGTTTTTCTAGTTTGATTTTTTATCACATACATTTTTTATTTGGCATCCTTACTAACAACAATTCCTTTCATCTGATGATAAAACAAGCTTCCAGAGTGTTTGCATACACGATCGCATTAAATATGCAGTAGAAGTCTGTTTCTTTTGAACTTGGTGTAATATACTTTTTATTCTTACATGGTTATAGGAATAAGGGAGCTTTTCCTCTATTTTCTTTACTAAATGATGGCTCTTTCAGTTCCAAGATTTGTTCAGTGATAACTGGTATTGAAATTCTGAGATTTATTTCACTTTTACACTCACTGTTAACTTGCCTAACTTAGTTCATCTAAGCTGCGTACAGGTCAACTTTGACAAGTAATTTAGAAGGTTGTCATATTTGACAGGAATGCTTCTGTAATCATGGATTTTCCACTCTATTAATATTGTCAACTGAACTGTTTTCTGACATTCTAAAATAAATGTGCACTGTATTTACTATTATTCAAAAGACAGATCACTCAGCTACTCCGAATGAAAAATATTTTACTGGCTAGTGACAATTTTTCAACACGTAAATGTTACAGTCAGAAAATTTAATGGGATGATCATTAAAATCCTGATCAATTTAGCACAACTGGAGCTTCCTTTGGATATATTTAAATTTAACTGCTATGTTCCTTTTTCTTAGGTTAAATGATGACAGTAATAATTTTCTAAAAACTCAAGTCTCGGGTTTCATGCTGTCGTTGTTTCCATTTAAAGTCAGCCAATAGTGTCTCTAGAGGTTGCAACGTCTGTATACCGTGTCCCTTCAGGGAGTGGGGAGTTTCTTGAACGTGTCTTTAAATTAATCAGAAATCTTCTTCCAAAATGAAAGATTTTTATCAAAGTAGTTCTAGGAAGTTAAACCTTATGTAAGAAAATGTTAGCAGCAATCTATTAATCTGTATAAAATAGTCATTAGAAGCAGGATTTTTGTAGCCAGATGGCCTGGGTTTACAATTCTGTCTCCACCACTGGTGACTTTGATCAAGTTACTTTACCTCCATATGCTTCAGTTTCCTTGAGTGTAAAATTACTTGTTGGGTACAATGTATAAATCACCACTGTATGATATAGTGGATGTGCATTATACTATACATCTAACAAAAACCCAATTTTACCCACAAAATCAATTGAAATAAAAAATAACAAGAAAAATAAATAAAACAGGGGTAAAAAA
>NW_003852578.1:1342294-1343221 GCF_000181295.1 Otolemur garnettii
TATTCCAGTTTCAAAGTTGTTACACTTAAAGATGCTAAATAAAAAAATGAACGTAAAAGATACTAAACCAGCAGACCCTTATTCTGCTGAAGTAGTGAGATTTATTAAACTTGAACTAAATCAAAACTATTTAGAGAATATCCTAAAATCACATGACATTAAAGACCAATAGCATCTGTGCATAACATTGCCCATTGTTAGTTCTATTCAGTATTTTAAATTCATTTTTTTAAAACATTATAAATTAAACCTGGCACACAAACACTGCATAAGAGTTAATCATGCTATAAAATCATAACTTTTTATTACTAACATGCACCAATTACTGAGTTTAGAGAAACAAGAAAGGCAGACATGACTCCTGTTTCTAGGCAGCCAGGGAGTTGGTACATGTGAATAAACAGAGATGAGGTGGGCGGGTGCCCAAGATGCCTGCACTTCCGCAGACTCTGATTACTACTCTTTCCCTATGTTTTTGTGCTAATTCCATATTTCTCTTTCACCTGGCCACTACTTTCTGGGGTTTCATTTATCCCATTATTAATAATGAACTTAATTCAACTGTATGTGCCTCACTCGAGAGCTGACACCAGTCTCTTCGTGTAGGATGTTACCACCTTTCATCAATACATTTACTAATTCCCCAGAAAATGATAGTTCTCAGTTATTAATTGCTCTATTAATCATTATGCTCTTTATTGATTACTTTATCATCCCCATCCTTTTAGTATGCAAACTTTCTAGAAAAGTGTGGTAAGTCTTAGAATACGGAGGCACTGAAAAAAGAATGAATGGATAAATGTATGAATAAATACCTGGATGAATACACCTCTGGGCTTTGGTGTGGAATGTTATGGTTGAATAGATTTACAGAAACTTGAACTGCTGTGGAGAAAAGGAAACTCTTTTACACTGTTGGTGGGACTG
>NW_003852578.1:1343337-1356920 GCF_000181295.1 Otolemur garnettii
GGAGCAACCTAAATGCCCAGCAACCCAGGAATGGCTTAACAAGCTGTGGTTTATGTATACCATGGAATACTATACAGCCAGTAAAAAAGATGGAGACTTTACATCTTTTGTATTAAACTGGAAAGAAGTGGAGCACATTATTCCTAGTAAAGCATCACAAGAATGGAGAAGCAAGAATACAATGTACTCAATTCTAATATGAAGCCAGTATCTGATCTAATACATGCCCTCATAAGAGAAAAACTCAAATCAATTCAAAGATGAGGGGTGGGGGAAGAAGGGAAAAGGGAGAGGGGAGAAGGGAGAGGGATGGGTGCACTCTCAATGGGCACAATGTTAGGGTGTTTGGCACATCTCTTGGGGGCAGGTCACAATTAAAAGAGTGACTTCAGCTAACAAATGCAAATATTATAACCTAATTCTTTGCACTCTCAAATTAACCTGACATAATCATAAAGTAAAATAAAATAAAGAAAAAAGAAGGAAATTTGAATTGCTTTGTGTGAAGTTATGAACATTTTAATTTTATGGTGTACCACGTAATTATCTTTCAAAAGGACTTTACTAATGGACATTTGTATCAATTATATATGAGGATGTACATTTCCATAAACTCTTCCCAATACATGACCTTAGTTGCGTTGTCAGTCAGTATGTGAAAAATATCCCTATTGATTTCATTTGCATTTCTTTGATGACTGGTAAATTTGAGCATTTTTTAAGATTTAGATATACTAGACCTTCATATTCCTTTTTATGTAAAGAGGCTATTTACATATTTTGCTCATTTTCCCAATTTTAAAAGATTAGTGTTTATAGGAAGCCATTTTGTTTAGGGCTGTTATTGATTACATATTTATTTGTGCCCTGAAACCTTTGTAAAAAACCATGTAATTATAGTACTTTATCTGTAGCTTAATGTGTATTTTTGATAAAGCCAATCATAAATATCGTTATCTGTGAATGACGAGTCTCAGCTTTTTCTTCCAATTCTGAAGCACTCTCTGCATTGTTCTTGCTTACTGCCACAGCCTTAACTCCTATATACCTCCCAGTAGAAATGGCAATCATAAGCTATCTTGTTTTGCCACTCTTTGCAAAATAGAATTCACTTTTCCCCTGATGTAAAATGTCATTTTTTTTTTCCTGTACATCAGGAACATCTATCTGTGTTCTCTTGTGTCACTGGTCCACTTTCATCAATGATGCTTAATAATTATAGATCAATAAAAATTCTTTATAACTAACAGACCGACTCCATTCCTACCGTTTCCTTTTTTTTTTTTTTTTTAAGACTGTCTTGGCTATTTTTTTTTTTTTGACAGTTTTGTCTTTTATATAAAGTCTAGAACACCTTGTTCAGTTACAGAGGGGGGAGAAACCTATTGGGATTTAAATTGGAATTCCATTTAATCTGTCTGGTAGGAAGAGGAAGAATCAATGTCTTCATGACAGTGTGTTTTCTTTTCCATGAACATAACATAAGACTTTAGAAACTTTTAAATGACTTTCAGTATTATGTTAACATATTTTGCATTCTAGTTGTTTCTTCTTTTGTTAATTTTATTTTTTTAGTATTTTACACTTATGTTGCTATTTATAATGCCATTTAAAATAAATTACCTAGCTGCTTGTTGCTTGAAATGCATGCAGTTTTTATTTAGTCATCTTTCTGAAAGCTTATCACTTCTAGCAACTTATTTGAATATTCTCTAGGTTCAAAGCAGATAATTATATGACTTTTGAATAATTAGAATTTGTTTCTTCCTTCCCAGTGACTTGCTTCCCTCCTTTTTTTGTGGTACACTTCTGTAAGATTTTGAATAGAAGTGATGATAACAGACATATGTGTACTTTGTATTACTTCATCATTAATGATGGTAACCCTTCCTCATTAAGAATCCCTGATTTATTTTGGGTGATTATCTGAACATCACTTTTGTCAGGCTGTGTAGGTAGATTCCTTTCTATTTCTGCTATGCAGTTTTTACTTCTTCATTAACAATGTTGAACTTCACTGAAGACTTTTTCTTTATTTATTGAAATGATTTCATATTTTTTTCTTTTATTAATTAATGTAGTGATTAACATTTATACATTATCTAATTTTATAGACTCATATGCCTGTGATAAACTCAACTTGGTCATGTAACAAATACTTAAACCACACTAGATTTGGTTTGCTAATGTTATGCTTAGGACTATTACAGGATGTTCATGAATGAGATGGGTCTGGTTTTGGTAACAGTTTCAAAGGTAGTATTCGCTCTTTTCTGGTTTCTAAATTGCTGTATAATATTGAAATGTCTTATCCTTGAAAGTTGATTTGAATTGGCCTGTAAAAAATCTGAACCTGGTATTTTGTTGGAGTATTTTTTGACTACTGTGCTATTTTTTTTGATAGCCACAGTGTAAATGAGGCTTTATTTTTCTTCTTAATCGGTTTGATGTTTTTTAAGAAAAATTTTTATTGCGTTTCATTGAACATTTTAAAATTATTCACATAAATTTTATTCATTCTATAATTTGATTATCTTTAAATCTCTACAAATTATGTCTTCATCTTTCCTCCTAATATCATTTGCTTATATTTCTTTATTTTTATTTTTTGAACATTCCAGCAAAAATTTATATTTCTGCATGGTTATTATTGTTTAAATAAACTGGCTTGTATTTTTTTACTCTTTTATCAGGGAACTAAAAGAAAAAGATAACCTCAGGACAATGCTGGCCAATTTGCAGAAGAAACAAAAGAGAATAGGAAAAAAATAGGAACTATGTAGCATTAGAAACACATCTTACAGATTTAAATTAAAAAAAAATCTGTGAGATAAAATTGAAAAAGACTTATGTGAAAGGTCAAGGTCTTGATGAAGGTCACAGTTAAGGTAATGAGCTTTACAACATGGACAGGATTCAATGCATGACATGTCCACTTAAGCCTATTTTCTAAGTAGTCTTAGGAGAAGCCATAGTTATTTGAAATAATTTTCTATCTAAAGGGGCAAAGGAGAAAACAAATCAGTCTTTAGGGCTATATTTAAGAAAGAAATTTGTGATTGGTTTATTAGCATACTCAGTTGACTAGAAGGACATTTCTCTCATTGCTTCTTGGCCTTTTGGCTAAGATCAAGTGTAGGAAATTTCTCTACAGATCATTACATTTTTGAGGGAATTATTTTCTCAAATCCTAAGCTAAGAAAAATAAAATGACTCAAAACAATTCAGAGACCCGCAAACTTTCCCTAGAAAGAAAGACTCTTGGCAAGTTGAATGGTTTCCAAGGTTAAAGAACAAGTAAGTGTTTCCTGGAGAACAGAACCTGAGGTCAGGAAGAACAACAAACAAGTAAATTACTTTCAGACAGAAATGTGGTCTAATTAAGGAACTTTTCCCCACATCAGGGAAAAACATGTGTCTGAGGAAGGGGTCCTTTAAAAAGACCTGCTCTACTCTGACAAGAGTGTGTAACTATTATTGTCAGGAGTGCTCAGTGTTCTTTCTTTCTTTTTTTCCCCTGAATGAAACTTTTCTATTCTAGTTTTCTTGCCCCTGCTCCAGCACCACTGTGGAGACCACGCACAGAACTGGTAGTTTATGTTTTACATCATACTTTGCAAGGACCACAGGGACACATGCAGTCATGATGGAGAGGACTGCTCCGGACTCAGAGATCTGAATTTTGATCTGTTTAACCAAAGTGGTGGGACTTACACTTGTTTCCTTTGGGGAAAAGTTGAGTATATTATATCTGAGGAAATAGGGCACACATGCATATTTATGATTATGAAGGTAATTTATGCTAAAATTGTGTGCTGCTCACCATCATACTTATTCTGCCACTTTTCTTAATCACAGAAATAGATATTTTATAACTTCTCTTGCTTTTTTGTGTGTGTGACATTTCTTGAGTTCTAGCCAATGAAATGTGAGCACAATTAATGAACACTATTTCTAGACTTGGCTCATTAAAAAGTCCTAAGTATGCTCCTCTGATCTCTATTTGTTTCCTGTCCAGTGGAATAAAGAGGACTGCTTGCCAGGGAAACATTGGATGCCACAGTGAAGATGGTAGCTTGTCTCCTGGCTCATTGGAGGATTGCTCTATTGACCTTTTTACTCTTGTGAGCAATAAATAAGCTATTAATATGTTTGCACTATTACATATTTTGGGGTCCATTTATTACAGCAGTTATTTTATCATGCCTAGATGATAAGATTATTTGAGAGGGAGAAGTAAACGCATGTATTAATAAATCCATCCTGCCTAAAGTATCATTTACTTCTAGACTCATGTTGTCATTTCTAATCAACTTTACAATCAAATTTGTATGACTATGTTATCTTAATTCAGGGTTTAAATCATCCAAATTATTATTTTTATGGTGACAACAGTAGAAGTTTTAACTCAAATGATTGAGTTAAAGAAAACAAGTGGTCAATTCAAGGAGTATTTTTGGTTTCTGTCATGCCAGGTTGAAGTGCATTATTATGTTATCAGGAATCTGTCCTACTCTTATTTCTTTTGGCTTATATTTTCTCTCTGTTGGTTTAATTTCTAGCAGGTTCTATATTGTAAAGAATGTAACTGGTTGACTCAGGCTCAAAATATATTTGAACTTCTGGTAAGTAGACTTTTTCAATCTCTCCCACTGATATGTCTTGAGAGGATGCTAATTGGTCTACCCTGATTCATCTGCCCATATCCAAGGGAATCAGTTTGGAAAATTTGGATGCCACCTTCCTAACTCTGTGACAGAAGACACACTAGAACCACACAGATTTAGCTCCTTTTATGAAATAGAGGTTTATCTACCATATGAAGGGGAGGAAGTTGTAAAACAAGCGAACAAACAACACAAAATAGATTTTCACTAATGTGAATCTATCTGAATTTCAGCTGTAGCTACAAATGCTCATAAGAAGTTAGTAGTTTTTCAATTCTCCCAGAGTGTTCTGGAATCATCAGGTGATGTCCTAATCCCACCTCACCATGAAATGAGAATATTTTAGTCACAGGAGAAGATTTTTTTTTCATTTGTAGACCTTTTGAGGCACTAACATGGGCTTGAATTTGACCTGATACAGTGTTGCATCTCATAGTGCTGTTTATCCAGTAGTTACATCATAAATAAAATTGACTTTGTATATCGTATGGTATGGAGAATAGATTTATTTACTTTTCTCTTGCACATAATTGTTCTAATGTCATCTGTTGGATAGATATTTCCATGTTAATTTATAAAAGCACTTCTACCAGATATAAATACAGTGGAACCTTCCTAATTGGCCACCTCCCAACATTAAGCACCTCTTAACTTGACCTGATTTTCATAGACTAGACTGTACCACATGTAATCAATGGAAGGGTGACCTCTATATATTGACCACCTCTGTAAGCTGTGTCTTCACTACACATGGACTGTGTAATGCAACATTAATTCACCCTCGATTGCTCAGACAGTTGAGTTCACTTTACATCAAGGGGTAGAAGGTGTGGGTTTTCCCCTTTGATTATATTTTTTCTTTAGTGTAAGTTCTTTTTTTCATGTTATATTATTATTATCAGTTGAGCTAAGCCTAACATCCTATTGTTTATCATGTGTGCTGAAAGATCTTTTCAACATGAAGAACTGGTCTGAATTGTAGGTACAAGCTATGAAAAATTTCACAGTTAATTGTGACACGGTGGCCCAGAGGAAAAAAAATCTCAAAGAGCTGACATTGAAGAAAAAAGCTTATCTTGTACATGTTCTGGAAAGCAGCAACCAAAGAAAGATGGGGGAACATTTTTTGTTAACAACACTATAGTTAGTAATATCCAAAAATGTAAACATGAGTACTTGGAGAGATATGGTAAGGAAAGTAGAGACCTACAGGGGAAAAGGAGGAAAACTCTCGATGAAGTCAGTGAAGCCACATTAGGCAGGTTGCAACAAATGGATGCCTGAATCCATGGACCAATGATCCAAGAAATTGATGAAAAACTCACATGGGAGTTCTATGTGACAGATTTCCAAGGATCAAGGAGTTGCCTTTAGAAATTTAAACTGTGACATGAGATCTCCTAGAAAGTCTTGTGTGGTGAATTCAATCAAGTTCCAGTAGAAGTCTCCAGTAGAAGCTCATCAGAAAGTTATTGGAAGTTGCCAGAGACTTCAAAGATAACGACATTTTCAACTCTGATGAGTGCAGACTGTTTTTCAAGGTAGTTCCTGGTAGGAGCCTCATCATGAAAGGTTGACAAATATAAGAGCAGAAAACTTTCCAAAGAATGTTTCATAATTTTGCTTTGCACTAGCCCAATGGGAAAAATACTAAAGCCCTTGGTGATTATTAAATTATTCGAGAACCTGAAGCCTGAATATTTCCCCATTACTTGGAGATCAGACTAAAGCCTGTAGATCTCTGGTGCCCTATCTGAGGATAAGGGCTGTTAACTGAGAAGTGAAGAAGAAGAAATGACCTGTTTTGACAGTAGATAGCTGTCCTGGCCACTCACAGGTGAATCAGTCATTTCACAAACACGGCACTGAAATTTCTCCTTCCAAATACAACCTCAAAATTCAAATGTTGATGAGGCCACAATAAAACTGCTTAGAACGTACTACTGAGCCCAGCTTATGTAATGGTTTGTAACTAAGACACACATTTGTGGTCTGCCTGGTGAAGCAACTTCATCCACTGCATGGTGAATGCTCTGGAAGTTGTCCTCTGGATTAGTTCTACCTTAATTCAGCCAGAAATGATACAGAAGTGTTTCAAGAGGGTTGGATTTGTCAGCATGATGTTTTTGCCCCATCAGACAGTCCATCTTTTATGGAAGAATTCAAAGGAGTTGATTTTGAACGTTTTGTTGCAAAGGATGGTGATGAGGCAATCTGTAATGAACCTGGACCAGAGGCAGCTTCCAAGCAATGTTGACGGGAGTACAGACCAGTGTAGAAGTGGATGAAGTGGACGAAGCAAATGAGGATGACACAGAAATTGAAGAGACTCCAAAAGAAGAGGATGCCTGGCATCTGAGGATGCCATTTAAGTCATTTGCTGTGGGAAAATGCCCAGGCACGTGGAGTGGGGTGGCCAGCGTGGAGAGTGCTTTCCTCACTTAGGTTTGTAATAAGAATAAGAAACAGACCAAGACTGACTCTTTTCAGAGTGAATGTTAAGCCATGAGAAAATAAGAAATATATTGATTTCATATGATAGTACATGTATGATTTTACTGCATTTTGATTATGTACGATTTTGTATGATATTCTCTAATAAAAGCTGAATAAGAAAGCAAAGTGCATGTACATTTCTGTAGAGTCAGCCTAGTTCCTTATGTTGACCACCTCAGTATGTGGCTCACTTTTTTATAGTCCCTTGGGTGGTCAACTTACAGAGGTTCTACTGTATGTTTCTATGAGGATAGGAATCATGGCTCTTTAATCTGTTCATTATTGTCTATTTCTGTGCTAATAGTACACCATTATTACTAATATAGTGTCTTGCTATTTGACAGGATGGACTTTTCCTTCTCACACTGCAGCTTAAAATTTGTCTTGTCTGTCCATTTTACTTTATTCTTCTGTATAGATTTGGGGTTCACTCATCAACTTTGAAAAATACACTTTTGAAGTCTGAATTTGAATTATCTGAGATTTGTAGGTTATTTTATAGAAAATTTACATTCTTATGATACAGATTTCCATATTTTCATGAACATGGGTATGCTATTTCTACTTTAGGATATTGTCACACATTTTTTAGCAATAATCATAACTAGTTTTATGGTGGTTAACATGAGACAGATGTTGTCAGTGTTATATTCATGCATCAACTCATTATATATCCTTGTATGTAGGAACTATTATCTTCATTCTATAAACCAGCAAACTGAGGTGCAGAGAGCTTGAAAGAGTATAAGTAATGTATGCTAAGTCATATAAGAGGTAGTGCTGGTCGTTGAACCCAGAGCTTGCAATCTTCACCAATATCTAATATTGCTTCCCTAAGAATTTTACTCAACTTCTTAGTGATTCTACCATTGATTTAGTATCTAGAATTTTCTAGTCAATACTATATGTGTATAAAAGCCATAAAATTATTATAACACTCCAGTTGTTAAACTATTCATGTTGCCTTAGCTAAGCTTATAGGAAAATGTTAATTAGTGTGGTGATGGTGGCTGTCCTTGTTTTTTACCTAATTTTAAGTAGAATGACTCTAAATATCAGTATTTGGTGAGATCCTTGCTATAAGTTTTAATAGTTAGACATTATGTAGTTATTTCTCAAAAAGATATATTTAAATTATAAATGAATGCATAACTGTTTAAAATGTCTATTGTCTTGTATTTTCTAATATAGAAACATTTGTGCTTTTCTAGGAGAATGGTGCATTGTCAGGAAAGATCTCCGGATCAAGAAAGCATGGTTCCCAGAGTTAGATGTTCTGGTTTTAAGGCTTTCTATCCTAATTGTTAACTCTAGGCCTTGAGAGAATTACTTAACTACCTTAACAGTACCAGTTCTAACCCCTGGCCAGAGGAAATCATTCCCTGGGCCATGCCCTTTAGAAAATCCTATGCATCAAAATCACACAGAAAAGCATAAACACATTAGATAACACCTTTGTGTCTCTAATTGTCATGCTAGTAAATGTTTTAACAACAGGCTTTCAAAATATGTATATGTGTGTTCATATCCATATACACACAAATGTGTATACATATGCAGATATATACATATATACTGTATATGTTTATTGTAAATTTTATTTATGTAAAAATCTTGTGACATACAACGTAAAATTTAAAAAATGCTATTTATTATAAATTCTATATGCCCAATTACTTTTCACAGAATGATTTCAATGATTTTTTGCTTTATTTTGATGAAAGTAGCCTGCTCAAGAGTGTACTGACTAGAAGTGTAGTCCACATACGAATTTGGCTGATGTTTTTATTTACATTAATAAAAAGGCAGTGAAATAATACAGACATGTATTAGAACTTCACTTGTTCATCCATTATGTGAGCAAATTCTTTACTGGTTGGATTATAAATTCAGAATGACAGAATAATATTTTCTAATTTTTCTTTCTCAAGATAACAGCTAGAGACAAGATACACTTTAAGTTTCATGTGCATTATTAACATTTTGTCCATCACTTTTAAAATTCTAAACAATTAATGAAATAATACATCAAGCTTTTTGTTTTTGGTAGTGTAAATATTCCCCCCATGGTTAAGTTCAGGTGTCCAGTGTAGGAGAAGCCATGCTGTAGCACATCATCTTATGCCCCATTGTCCAGGGAAGATAAATGTAAATAACCTCAAGTGCATAAAACAGTAAAATGTAATAAGATAGCGGGAAAGCTGTGAGTTTTAAATATTAGTTTTCTTTACTTTTCATATAATTTCTTTAAATTTAAGCTTACACAATTTAATTATTCATCATATATATCTAAGATTGACTTGCAAATGTTTTTAAGATTTAATAGTTCTTCTGAGCCTATGTGAACACACTTTAGCACATCCCTCTCTGTTGCCATTTTGAAATGTGTAGCTAAACATACACTTTCCTAAACATTTCAGCATCTAGGAAAACATTCTCCATACCTCTTGGCCTATTTTAAAGCAAAAGGTGACTACATTAATTATGACATTTATAGGTTAGGCTGCTCCCAGTGCTGGAGATGAGATTCGCTCTCCAGCACCAGGAAGATTTGAATAGGAGAAGTTCAAAGGATCAACGGAAGATATTAATTAACTTCTCAAATCTTTCTTTCAGAGACCAATAGGTTTTACATAATGATATGTTAGATTAAATAGTGCAGAGCATCCTTCTCTTGGTATTGCAATTCACGGTTTGGAGTTACCCATTCCATGATATGGTGTTCACAGAAGTTGCACAAGGCAAGAGAGAAACGTTTTGTAACTCTAGGCAATTTGGATTACCTTGAAGTTGTATATATGCGGTCTACACAGAACATGAATGAATCATGAAATCTTTTACTTTGTTGACAACTCCATGGCTGGTGAACATTTAAACTTCAAATTGCATGATTTTATAAAATATGCATTAATATTTAATTAAAATTCATAAATAAATTTTAGAAATTATTAAAAATGAATTAACGATTTGGATATTGAGTAATTTTACTTTGTAATTTGTCTTTAAATTATTTTTAAAAATATTTATTTAACTATGATACATATATAGAAAGAAAGTACAGTCATTTAAAATTTAGGGCTTGATGAATTTTCATAAAGTAAGCACACCGGTGGAAGCACCACCTGATCTAGAAAGCCAATTTTACCAGCAGTCTAGGAGTGTTCTACATCATTCTGACTCTTTTACAATCACTATCAACTCCAAAGCACAATCTTTATCTTGACTTCTAGCACCAAAGATTAATCCTCCTTTCTTTCCTTAAATACTTTACATACATGAAATTGTGTAGCCTGTATTTTTAAGTGGCTTGATTCTTTCCTTCAACATTAGTTTGTGAGAGGTATCCATGTTGTAACACGAAGATGTAATTGTTTTCCATGCTGTATGGAAATCCATGGCATGAATATATCACTTTATATTGTACTATTATTGGATGTTAGGTTATTTTCCTAATTTATATTAAATGTTACTACTATGAACAAATATACCTATTTTTTGGCAAACATATTTCTGCTTTCTGTAGATATATACATAAGGATTGTAATAGAGGGTAGTATCCATCCCAGGGTACATGTGGGGTTCAACTGTGGAACTATAGCCTATTTGATAAATACTACAATATTAAAGCCCATCAGCAGCATGTGAGAGGTGAAATTTCTCTCTACACTTAGTGACACTTCAAATTGTTTTCCCATTTTGTTTTAATATTCTAATCAATATGTAGTGTTGTTGCAATCTGTTTCACTTTGCATTTCTGTAATGGCGACATTGAGCAGTTTCACATATTTATTTGCCACTTAGCTATTTCTCTTTTGAAGAGCCTGCTCAAATATTTGTCTCTTTTTCCATTTTGTTTTCTTTTTTCATATTGGTTTACATGAGAGTTGTGAGTGTCTTTATTTCACTTATAGTTTTGTTGGAACTATGAATATATGATATATGTGAAATATTTGAGATAAATATTAAAGATGTATTTATTTGAAATGCAAATATTATATATTTTTTTGAGGCCAAGTCTCACTTTGTTGCCCAGGCTGGAGTGCAGTGGTGTAGTCACAGCTAAGTGTAACCCTGAACTCATAGGCTCAAGCCATCCTGCCATCTTAGCCCCTGCCGATAGCACCATGCCCTGCTAATTTTAAATTTTTTTGTTGGGGAGGCCTCAACTTCCTGGCCTCAAAGGATCCTCCCATCTTAGCCTCCCAAAATACTGAAATTAGAGGCGTGGGCACCAGTCCTATTTTTTCATTCTTCATAGTGCATTTTGATCAAATAAATTTTAATATAATCCATAGTGCCATTTTTTCCCTTTCATACTGTTCTCTTTCACCCTTCTTAAGATTGTTTGATACCCCAGGTCATAAGGATAGTTTCTCATGTTTTCTAAAACCATTTGTTTCACTTCCATATTTATATTTATATTCCATCTGTGACTGTTTTTGGTTTACGGTGTGAGATGTTAGAATTCTTAACTGCCCAATTGATTAAGCACCATTTGTAGCATTTACAGGTTGCTGTGAACTATGATAGCACAGCACTCAACTGAGGTTGACATAGACTCTGTCTCAAAAAAAAATTAGTGTAAGTTGTTCACTATATTCTCCTATTATCTTTTAATGTTTATAGGATCTGTAGTATTATCACCTTTTAAATTCATACTCATCACCTATGGTTCATCCTGTAAGGGTACATGTGAATCTCTCTAATTGTAGAATATAAATGGCTTAACACAATAACTAAGAAAAAGACATGAAGGCTATGTTAACCAGTGGGATGAAAGTATTTAAAATTATATACAGAAACAGTACATTGTACCCCATGATAGTATTAATGTACACTGCTATAATTTAATTAAAAAATAAAATAAAAAATAAAAAAATAAAAAAAATAAATTCATACTTGTGAGTATTTTCTGGATTACTCCTACTAAGAGAATTGCTAAAAATTCATATGTAAAACAATCATTCAGCTTAGTTGATGTTCTCTATTGTACATTTATTTCCCATTCCATTGATTTTATTATAATATTTATTAATTCCTTATTTCTATTTTCATTGGTAAGAATTGTTCCTTCTTTATTATTTTTAGATGGGAGCACAGATAATTTATCTCCAAATTTTCTTATCTTGTGATGTATGTGGTTAAAGCTCTGAGTGTTCCTTAAAGTGCTGTTTTGGCTGCATTTCACAAAATTTAAAATGTTATATTTTAAATAGCTTTCAATTGGAATACATTTTAATTCTATAGTGATTTCTTACTTGACCTGTATATTAATTAGAAGAGTATTGTTTAATTTTCAACAGTATCAGTGTTATTTATCACATGTCAGTGCATATAATGATTATTTATTAACAATGAATCATTTGAATAGGAATTTACTCATTGATCTTTTATTACTGGTTTAACATCTTTAAAGCTGCATTACAAGGTACTCATCAACTTACAATGTTATGTCTTATGAGCTGACCCTGTTATCATTATGATATGACCCTCTTCACATGTAGTAATAATAGGAATCGTAAGGTCTACATCTTCTGTTCATTGTATCCTAACTGTACCATCTTATTTTTGTGTGTTTTTTTATGTTTTTTTCCCACATAATTTTATCTTCTTTCTTCCTGTGTTCTTAGTTTTAAGTTATGTTTCTTACAAGCAGCAGATATCTGGGATTTTTAATTATGTTTTGAAAAAATTTATCAGAATTAAAAGAAATAAAAAATATTATATCGGGCAGCACCTAAGGATCAAGGAGTAGGGTGCCGGCCCCATATGCTGGAGGTGATGGGTTACAACCCAGCCCTGGCCCAAAACTGCAAAACAAAACAAAATAAAAATATTATATCAAAATTAAAAGAATAAATAATTCTGATAAGTATTTAATTGGAGTACACATTTCCTTTGTACTAAATGTGAGAAGTGATATATTTAGGTGCATAGCTACCATTTTACTGTATATATTCTGCTCATTCCACTTTTGTGTTCCTTTACTTGCTTTCTTTTCTATTACTCACGCTTTTCTTTAATTTTACTTTTCCTGTATTGCCTTTCCAGTGATATATAGTTTATTACAGCAGGTTTAGAAAAGAAAAATTGGTCTTTATCTCTTCAAATATTGCTTCTGTCTCATTCTCTTTCTTCTCTGCTTTTTTGGTTTCCATTCAGCATAGTGCCTCATGCAAAAAGCATCCTACTGAATTTATAACTCAAAAAACCACATAACTGTTTTAAGTTAAATATAGTTTAGCACAGAACAGAATTGCTCCTTACATGGTTATAGTGTCATCATAAAGAAATGTAATTTTGAGGGTCAAGAACTGATAAAATTAATAGTTTTTACTACTCTTCCATAAGTTACAATGGAATTTTACAAAACTGTGAATTTTAACTGTCAATGCAAGCTGTTAAGACTACCATGACTAG
>NW_003852578.1:1357186-1367147 GCF_000181295.1 Otolemur garnettii
TGCTGACGTTAAATCTTTGTCTCTTCAGTGCTACCAGAACACTCTTTTAATACCCTTTCAACTTAACTTTTCCACCTTCCACACCTTCCAGCTCTTGTCACATCAGATTTTGAGAAATGAAGGTATATCTGACAGCCTGTTTTATGCTGCTCAAATCTCCAATTTTTTCTGTAACACTGAAGACTGTGTTAACAAAGTTCTTCTAGTGTCATTCTGTTCCTCAGTCGTGGTCCCCTGTCTCAGCTAAGCTTGGATTTTCAAGCCCTTTTGCTGTGCCCACTTTTGGTAAATGCCTCCTGAAAAGATATGGTTGTAGAATGTCAGCTCTGTTTTCTCTGATATTCTTTTCTTCAGAATCTTAGCCTGTCTGTCCTTTCATGCTTAGGAAGCTTTCTGATGTTCTTAAACATAATTTTCCCCACTTTTTCTAGATTTATGTTTTGATTGTTCTATAATAGTTCTACATAAGGCTATTAGATTCTGTTCACAAGAGGAATATTCCAGTTGTGGATTTATTTCTTTTAATTCTGATAAATTTTATGTTTCTTCGATCTGGGCAGTTTTGTATCTTTATCTGTGTAATAGTGTTACACATTCTGGTGATTATGCAATTTGAACTTCCATATCAACACTTTTTTTGTCTTTCAAAAATATATCTGTATTTTACTTACCTATTGAGTTTTATTTTTAATACATTTTAATTTTGAAGTTATATGTTTTAAAACTTTTTAAATATTGTCCTTTTTATTCAAATGAGGGAAGGATCTATTATTCTGTAAACATTCAAAGCATACTTATTACACAGTCTTAATTTTTTTTAACTAATACAGGATTTCTAAAGAACCTGATGGTTATGTCCAGTGATACTCTTAGTTCATTTTTCTAAAGTAGACATTGATGTTTTCCATATACCCTGTGCTTGTGGGCATTTTATTTTTGGTAGTTCTTCATTCCTGTATGATAAGAACTTTAGTAAAAAGCACTGTATTTGTTGTTTGCCATTGACCTTAGTTCTCTATCTGGTCTGGACTTATTTTACCATAACTTTATAGATTGCTGTTCTAGCATCAAAAAATATACTTAGAATTCAGACTTTATATTGTGCAAGGGTCAAAACTTGTCTCTCATGTATCTATGTTTAAATACCTACTTGCCTAAACCCAAGAGAGGGCATTGACATAGTTTTCCTACCTTTTTTATCTTTAAAATAGGAAAATGAGATTTTTGGCTGTGAAGTCTCTCAGATTCAGTCTTTGACCTCCTGCTGCTCAAGGTCATGTTTCCCATCTTTCTGAGCACATTAAAACTCAACGTGGTGTCTCTTCAGGTTTAGACCTGAAGTTGTATGTTCTTAAGGAAGCATGATGCCAGCTCCCTTTTACTGCAGAAGATTTGAGTTTGCCCCTATTCTTGGTCTTTGCTAATTATTTTTTCCTTTTCCGTGTGTGTATATGTTTATGTGTTTCCCTTTCTTTCTCTTTCTTTTCTTTTCCATTTGATTCAGGTAAACATTTTAAAACCTTTTATATTAAAGTTTATCCACAGTATCTATATATTTGCGTTTGATTACTTTGATTGTGGGAATACTTTCCAAATTAGCTCAGTTCACCATGAGAATGGAAGTTTTATTCAAAGCTTCATTTTAGCATTTCTTAAGCATATACCACATGCAACTTTGCTGACCTGAGGTAGATTTCTTGTATCTAATTTGTAATATGTATACTTGTATAACACCCTATTGGAGTAGGCAAAAATATAATCATCAGAATTTACTTCTCCTAGCTTATATCGTATGTCCACTATAGAATTTTGTGATAGTTTCCATACAATGTCTCGCTTCTTGGTAGGCAGAATATTGTCCCTTCCGTGCAAAGATTGTCAATGTCTAAATCTCTAGAAACGGTGAATATATTAGATTATGTGGCAAAGGAGAATTAAGATGGTAGATGGAATTATGGATAATTAATTCATCTGAAAATATGATTATCCTGATTGTGCTTGTGGACTCAGTGGACCACAAATGTCATTGAAATGTGGAAGAAAGAGACTGAAGAGTTAGAGCCTGCATCGGGAAAGAGCATGTGATGACGAAGCAAAGTTAGGCAGTACATATGACATAAACACTCAGACTACTATTACTTTGAAGATGGAAGCAGCAGACCAGTAACCAAAGACTGTAGGCATCGTCTAAGAGCTGGGACAGGCAGGGAAATAGATTCGCCTCTAGAGCCTCTATAAAGGAATGCAGCCCCACCGATTAGTCCAGTGAGACCCATATCAGACTCTGGACTTCTGGAACTGTAAGATGTTGAATTTGAGTTGTATTAAGACACTAAGTTGATGTTAATTGCTTACAGCAGCAATAGGACACTCATATACTACCAATGCCTCAAGTCTGTTTCTATCTAAAATATTGTAATGATCAGAGGAGTTACTTATCTTCAAGACATAGAAAACTGAAGATCAATGGTAGACACAGCATCTTCCCAGAAATTAACAATCTATAGTCAAAAGGTTTTAGAGTATGGTTGCTACAGTTTAAAGGTCTCTAGTTTCTATGTAAACAGCAAAAAAGAGAAAAAATCATCTTTATACTAGCTGATTTATTTTAGATATGAAAGAATGATGGAATTATTTTTTTCTTCATGAGATTCTTAGACATTATAATTAAGGTAAATTAATATATGGTAACAATAGTTTTATTTTCCAAGAAGTAAATTTTCATGATCTTTCTTTCTTTTGTTCATAGGTATTTTGGTGGATATTTGGAATAGATTAGCAGAAACTGTTTTCTTGTTATAACTTTAATAGCAAATTGAATATTTCACACAATACCTATTGGAGTAGCATGTTAGATAACACCAACATAGACCTGTGGATTTGCATAAGCATATATTTTATCATGATAACTTTAGCAAACTAATTTGCATCCATATATAATTAGAATCAAGTTTTATTTTAATTTAGATTCTGAATTAGATAAAGTTAATACATAAATTTTGACCTAAGAGTGTTTGTAAATTACATTATCTTTTTTGAGATACATAGACGTTATTATATACTTATGTAAAACCAATTTAAAATAATTATGATATCTTTATGTCTCTGTCCCTACAAACAAGTGATATTTCTGTCTCTCTATCTTAAGACAAACTACAACATACTCTTTCGGAAATACTTTCTTATTATGTCTCAGTTTCTTTCTTTCTCTTGTCCTTATTTATTAAGTGCCTTATGAGCAACTTGGGCATGTTCCATCACCTCTGTATATTTTTGTGGAAGGCATCCATAAGTTACATTATTCCAATTAAATTTATGTGTTTAGAGAATGAAAAAAGAGAATGTTCTTTATTATTTTGAATGCTGCCTTTCCCCCATCATCTCACGTTTAAGAGCAGCATGAGGTTAAGATGACTTCTTTAGATCACTTTTATTTTCTGTTAAAAATGGTAAAAAATTATAGGCATTTTAATAACATGAATATGATCTCTCTGTGACGTGGAATGTGTTTTTTTAATTGAATATGTCAAGATGAATTAAAATGCAGGAATATTTTAGTTTGAGTTACTAATTGATTAGTAGCCCATTCAACTATTACTTTGATTTTATCAATGACTCATAAACTTTGCCCTTTCTACAGTCACTGGCAGCATAGGCGAATTTTAAAGGACTATTTCTGGCTTCATTGACATTTGTAGTGACCACACTTTCTTTTAGTTATTTGCTTCCTTTGATGATAGTTTATTGGTTCAATGGTGAAGAATATCCTCAATGTTCATATTCAAGTACTTTGAACACAGAAAATTCAGACAATGGAGCAATGGAGCACTTAAAATGCTTAATTTAATAGAAGGGTAAATGATGCCCTTACGTTTTAAATTACATTTTCTATTCACGATTCACAAGTTCATCAGGGTCTTCTTCCAAATTAAGAGTAAAGCAGAAACCCTACCCCTTGCATTTACTGAAAAACAAAAGTACCAAAAAGATTCCAAAAGATTAAAATAAGAAGAAAGGAGCCTACTTGGCTTGAGTTGGTTTACGTTTTTGAGCCAGACATGAATAAACAGAAGCAGTAATTATAGTTCACAGATTATTTAAAGCAAAGTAAACATTTATTATTTCTTTCAAATTATGCATTTTTAAAATTTATTTTATTGCTTGGTGATTATGTCACAACTCTGCCTCGTTAGTATACTTTGACTAGTTCTTGTTTTAAAACCAGTGAAAATGTAAGGATTAAATTTTTATTTCCACTCTATGTCAACTCTAATAACATTCTGAAAAATATTGACATTTCCCCCTAAAACAAAATATATTAATCTCAGCTACCAAATACTAATTAACTTATGATCTTTTTCAGCCCTTTATAAATTGCCTAATCTTATATATATTTTTAACCATATATTATTGGTACAAAATGAAAATAATATTTTAGTGTTTTGATATTTATGGATATGTATTATTAACTATGGCTTTCTTGTCCATAAAACATAATCATGGAATTTCAGTCTAAAGGTAAAACACAAATCTCTATAACTAAATATCTATATGTTGGAAGTGAAAATATTTTTCTATTTTGAATGGACTCAGCATTAAACTCATAAGCATATTTCTTGTGTTAAAGCAAACAATATTAATGCTGCTTGTTAAAGATTTTAAGGCAATTTTATCCAATACATTTGGTTGTCCATTTAGCCTGAAGGAAATGGACTACCAAATATATTGTTTGAAATTTTACCTACTGGAAAGAATTTCTTTCTCCACTGCTTCTTAGAGCTACCTAAATGTGGTAGTACTGTTGTCAATATTTGAATAGTACACGTACCAACATGTGGCAGCATCTCTAAGCTGGGTTTGAATCTGGAGACACCATAGTTGTGTTTTGAGAGTGAAGTCACAGTGCCATCTATTCACAGGAATAGATGAATTGAGACTGTGATCCAATTCATCGTGCAACTTGTGCCTGCAGAGACCTCTTGGATTATATTAATAAAGTAATCCTAATTCGCATTGAAGTATTTTTTTTTTTGAGCCAGAATTTCACTTTGTCACCCTTGATAGAGTACTGTGGAATAATAGCTCTCTTGGGCTCAAGCAATCATCTTGCCTCAGCCTCCCAAGTAGCTGAGACTACAGGCTCCCATACAATGCCTGTTTATTTTTAGAAACAAGGTCTCTCTCTTGCTCAGGCTGATCTCAAACTCCTAAGCTCAAGCGATCCACCCGCCTGGGCCTCTCAGAGTGCTAGGATTACAGACGTAAGCTACGATGGTTGGCCAGTTTAAGTATTTTGAAGTATTGTCGGTATAGATCAAAAGAAACATCTTTCCCTTCTTGGGTTTGTTGACTTGGATGTTTCTAACCGAAGAGAAATTAATGAGAGAATAGCATGCAAATTTACTAAAATAAATTTTATATCACGTCAAAGCTTTTATAAAAACATGAAGTGGATGAAGTTAAACCTGAGGGTTTTTGGTATAAATAGATTTGATGAAAAAATAAAGAGTCACAGACAAATGTCACAGGACGAAGAAGGTATCAGCTAAAGGTAACATGCTGGAGGAAATTTAGCAAGCCTTATTCATTCACATTCTGGTATCTTTGTGTCCCTGGACACAGTGATACTACTTTCCTCCAAGGGTGAGGAGGGTGCCTCTCACTTGGAGGATCTTATAACTTATTTAAGGGAAAGTCAGAAAATCCTTATTTGGTTTCATGACCAGCTTAATGGGAGAAGGCCAGGGGAACATCACAGAGAGATTTTTGCACTTCTTATTTCTTAAGTTCCACTTAAAATATTCAGTATGACACAGTGTCACATGTTGGGGGTAGCATACCCTAAACCCAATACTGGTCATGATTCTTGTTATGGTAGGTGACTCTTACAATTCCTAAAGGATGATGGACAGCTTAGCTCACATAGTTCTTTTTAAAATCTCTCAATACTACTTATTTGCCAGACATTTATTTGGGGACGTTTAAGTTACACTTAGGATCCTTTCTGGCCTGTACAGCATTGTATACTGGTACAGATTCTCACTGTGCAGTTACCAGTCGATAACAAAGATGGAGTTGTGAGTTCTGCTGCCATCACAGCCTAGACCAGATGAAGAAGTTTTTCTTGCTCTACTATCCTCACGATGGCTTGCTTTCGAAATGAGGTAACTAATATTCTGCCAAATAAGATTATAAAAATAACATTAAAAGGCCTAAACAAGCTGAGTGATTAAAAATATAAAAGCATACACTTCTTTGTAGTCATTAAATTAATTTTTTACCTGGCATTGATTAATTAATTTATTCCTGTATCCTTATAGTTAATGTGGGTTTTCTTGTCACACTTCTGATGCTGTCAGGATTTCCTGTTTAATTACTGAAAAATATTAGGGCAAATTTTGTGATATTTTAATGTCATTTTTTTTTCTTGTTGACTTGTATAGAGAAAATGGGAATTTGAAAGCAGCTTTTACATTGGTCAAGATGTTTCTAAGTAGGTCAACTCTTGAGTAAGAGAATACAAAGGGGACTAGCTTGAGTAGCTACCTTTCATCTACACTAAATAACATGGTGCCTTTAGAAACTGCTCTGTGCCTTTTAATATGTCTATTTCCTTTATTCATTTTTATAAATAAAATTGTATTTTCTTCAGAAATGTAAATTTTCCTTTAGCCCATTTTGCATTTTTCTCATGATATGTTGAAATTACATTAAATTTATGTTAATATCATGACCCCTATAAAATCTATTTAAACATAAAAGAACTTTAAAGGAATAAGACTGAGGGACATGCCCTAGAGATTTTGTTGACTGATCAGTAGAGAGCAGTAGCAGAGTTCTTCATAACCACATATCAGAATGACTGCCCTTTTCTATTGGATAAATTAAGTCTGTAATTGGGCTTGAGAGAAGAGACATCTCCTGCTGTGCTAGAAAGTGTAGATGTAGAGAAAATTAAAGAGTTTGCTTCGTTGTGAGTGAAATTAGTGGTTTACAATGGTCAAACATAAAGATAAAAATACTTGTTTGGGTAACACAAATAGATACTAGCTATTAGTATCAATCCAGTGTTAATTTTCCCTTAAGGACAAAGAAAAGCCATTCTAAATGTGAAGTCAAAATTTAGAGCTAATTAGAGAATACCACTGGGAAATTTGCAAAACGTAAGTAAAAGGGAAGGGGTTTTGTGACTGCCCAGGATAAAGGAGAGGTCTTGTAAGAATCTAAAATTTAATGTGAGAAATGAAGAATAAAATGGAGCACCTAATGAAATCTTACAGAGACAGTCATATGACTTCTAGGATTTCTGGTGGATTTCGAGAATGAGATAACTTCAGTTTTCTGTTAAATAGCAAAACCAATCCTTTTTATTAGGTAAGCAGGAACATTAATTCTGATTCCAAACTATAGAGCTAACTTTAGGCATCCAAGCTTCCTAAAAACATCTTCCTAAATGTATCTATTTGAATGTTTCTGGAAAAAGAGAGAAAGGATGGTACACTTTGTCCAAAATAATAATTTTTTAAAAAATAAGTCAGAGTTTTGTTTATTCAAAATCCAAATTACCTTTTTTATCCAGAAATATTGCTGTTATTTTGAAAGTATCTTTTGAAATATGTTTATTGGATATAAGTTCTGTCTGATCTTATGCTTTTTTATTTCTCCATTCTAGCTTAACACCACAAGTCTTCAGCTAAGTGAACCTTATGTGATATTTCATACAATTAAGTTAACAACATCAATAGCAACAACACGGCAGTAGCCAACATTTATTGAACTTTTTACTAAGTTCCAGTCACTGTACAAGTGCTTCACAGAACTCCTCACTTCTTATGACAATCCCAGGAAGTAGTCTGTATTGAAATTAAGACTCAGAGAAATACAGTCAGTTATACATTGACCAAGATCATAATACTGCTGCCAGTCCAAGGTTCAAAATCAGTTTGATTTCCAGAGTCACTATTTTTTTTTTTTTTTAATCAGAGTTGAACTTTTCTCTCCTGTTTTGGTTTCTACTTAGGCACAGCAACCATCCTAAAATGTAGTGGTTCTGAAGAATATCATTCACGTGGGTGATTATGAAAGCTTTGAAATTTGCAAAATCAAGAAATGTAAAATTCTGCATGGATGGAAACCCAGTGACACCAATAAGCCTAGCAAGTTGAAACCTGCATGTTTGAATCAGAAAGGACACTGTCGGCCATGTTTCTTGGAAGTAAAATAATGGACCATAACACAGTCTGTTTTGAAACCTTCACAGTGACCCCTGTATTATCACTTACAATTTTGTGGGTTAACTGGACTCCACTGGGTTGATCTTCTGCTTCACATACTGCTTGCTGGGGCTATAGTCAGGCAGTTTCACCTAGACTGGAATATGAAAGATGGCTTATTCAACATAGTGGTAGCAGGTGCCAGATGTTGGCTGGATGGCGCTGACAGCCAAGTGGTCAAGGGAGTACTTTGGCTGTTTTCCATATGGCCATCCTACATGTGTTGAAATCTCTTTGCATGGTGGGCAGGTTCCAAGAGGAAGCTTCCTAAACAGTATGAGAAAAACTGGGAGATTAAGTATCACTTCTATTATGTTCTAGTAATCAAGGAAAATTGTGAGTCCAGCCCAGATGAAAAGGGAAAGGAAATAGAGTCCACCTCTTTTTAAGAGGTATTACCAGATATTTGGTCATTTTACTTTGCCATGCCACTAATTTATTGTAATGTAGGTCATGCTGATTTTAATGAAATATCAATTTAGTATTTATGTTAATATGTAGTATAATGTTAACATTTCCTCATAGATATATTTATTAAATTAATTTTACATACCTTTAAATCATAGGCACTAAAGATAGATAACACTGTTGTATTAACTAATCCTTCTATATTGCATATTTAATGACATGCTTTTATGAAATGAAACTTTTGCTGTTGGAAAAATGGAGATATTTAAAAATATTTTTTTATTATGTTCTTAACATTTAGTATTTTTATAATTTGATGTATTACTCATATGAAAACATTTCTTTCTGTTTTTTTTCCCTATTTTCATATTATGTTTTTGGAGTTCTCTGGCAATTGAAGCTTCATACAGCTTTCACTCCCTCCAAGAAGCAATACTCTTATTTTACATGAAGAAAGCAAAAATTAACTACATTTTTCTCTCACATATTTGTCTGATTCTGTCCATCAAAAAACCATGATTAAGCCTGGCACAATGGTTTACACCTGTAATCTTGGCACTTTGGGAGGCTAAGGCAGGGGGATGCTTGGGTTCAAGAGTTTAAGACCAGTTGGGGCAAGAATGAGACCCTCATCTCTACAAAACATATGCACCTGTAGTCTCAGCTACTCAGGAGATTGATAGGCAAGAAGACCAGTTGGGCTCTGGAGTTTAAGATTGCAGTGAGCTACAGCGACACCTCTGCCTTCTTGCTCAGATGACAGAGTGAGACCTTGTCTCAAAACAAACCAAAACGGAAAAACATACAATGAATAATGGCTGAAAATGTGTACCAAAGTTAATGATAATAGAATGTTAACCCACATATTTCTTTGTACACAGTAACATTAACTTTATTGTATCATGATACTGCTCTTAGATCACCAAAATCATGCCAGTAAAACTTAGAGCTACTGAAATTATTAGATGAGAAATAATTTAATTTAATATAAATAGCCATATAGAATTGTAATCGTTATGAGAAAAACTACTTTTGTTCTAAGTATTATTGAAAAATACTTGGAGAATGACAATGCCACAAAGTAGAATTTAAATAATAAAATAGGTTTTTTTAATTAAATCATAGCTATGAACATTAATGTAGTTATGAGTTACAATGTGCTGGTTTTATATACAATTGGAATTATTTTTCATCAAACTGGTTAACATAGCTTCCATGGTTTATAAACAAGCATGTTGGCATACTATGAGCTGGTCATTTTCTTTCTTTTTTTTTTTTTT